>NW_019174709.1:248989-486489 GCF_002260705.1 Seriola dumerili | reverse complement strand
ATAAAGTCATCACAATGACGTCATTGACTCCCTCACCCGTAATTTCTATGGTCATAAACACGCTGATGAGTCTTTATCCAGCAGTAACTATCCATTCTTCATTACACCAGAGATATCATACCAGTGTGATCTTGTGGGCAACTTAATTTTGGTTACCAAGCAATGCTGGATGTTCCTGGAACTATTTTTGGCTACTTAAAGACACAACTCCTGTGTGACAAAGCTGAACTTCCTATGTGAGGAATCGTTGTTGGGCTAGAAGGAGAATATATATACATATATTATATATATATATAATTACACATACATATATTTTGTCCTCTTGGTTTGGGATCCTCTGACTAACCTGTCTCTCTTGGTCTGCAGGTAGATAATTGGTACATCTGGAACACCTGTGTGTTCCAGGGTATATAAGTCCTGGGTGCCTATAACCTCTCTGCTCCTCTTCACAGGTACACCTCGTTTCAGGTTTGGTTATGTTGTCTTAGTTTAATCCTTATGTTTAGTTCTGTACCTTACAACACCTGCATTCACATGCCTCACTCGTGCACACCACACACTCCTGATTTCACTGCTTTCATACGCAGAAGATTTAATTTGGTTTGATATAAGTATTCTTTATTAATCTTATACATGGTGTGTCTCCCTTTTGTGGTGGCTAATTGAGCCAGGGTTATGTCAATACACGCACGCGCACACACACACACACACACACACACACACACACACACACACACACACACTCATTTCTTCATCAAAGTAATGTAACTTAATACATTTGATCACTTTTTGATTACTTTTCAGTACGATTTAGTCTGTCGTTGCCCTGTAGAAATGTCACAACCTGATGACCTCTCCAAGTTCATATTTAATGAAAACACATTGCTTAATGAAGTTAGTGAGTGTTATTAGATCTCACACCTATCACCTATCTGATCTGCCAACAGAATGGTAAATGATGTGCACTTACATAACACTTTACTGGTGTTATCGACCACTCAAAGCACTTCACACTTTCCATTCACACAGGCGTTCATGCAGCTCTTTTTCCTACACATAAACCACTTTTCTACCATACACCCACATTCAAACACCGATGATACTTAGGGGGCAATTTTGGGGTCCAGTTTTTTGCCCAAGGACATTTAAAAATGTGGACTGAAGGAGCCGGAAATCGAGCCATGCACGTTCCGGTGAGTGGACGACCCGTTCCACCTCCCGAGCCAACAGAAGACATTCCTGCTCGGCCAAAGCAACAGAATGAATGTTTCATTCTACATATCGGGTTATTAATGAAAGTTACATTTATTTTGCAGTTGAATTATATAATCCAATTACATGTCATTAGTTAGTCCCTGTGTATATCTGTTAGAAATATAAAGGACTGGAATATAAAATCCCATCCTGGGGTGATATTCCCCACTGTATTCTCAAATTACAAAGCAATGTAAAACCTCATTACGATGTGCTGTCAAGATACTTCAGACCTGAGTGGTCGATGAAATATTCAGTTGGCTAATTTTAAATTCCTCCTAAAGAAGACTTTTTTTTTGGGGGGGGGGTGTTTATGAGAATATCATCACACTTTGATGTCACTTAAAAATGATTTTAATATACAGAAACCAAAATGACAGGTATCTTTTTGGCTCTGTTTATAACCATGTGAGATCCCTTTTTCTTGGCTGCTGGCCTGGATTTGGCATCTGCATTGTTTAGCTAATTGCAAAGAATGATTTCTGTACAAAACCTATAACAACATCGCTTTTCAAATCATACTTAAACCGGTTCATTCAGCCTGGTAGCTCAATGCATCCATACACATGGTCAATCAAATTTAAAAATGTCACTCTCTTGTGTTTTTGTGCCAAAATATTTCCCTCGCTTCATGAAGAAGCTGAAGATGAGTTGGTGACAACATTGTGTTCCAGTGGGCAATTGTGATCAGTCTTGTCCCACCTACAGAATCAAACAGAACTGTCAGTGCGTCCCTAACGGCCTGTTAGTTTACACTTCTGAATGACTCCTTCCTCCCTACATCGCTGCCAATTCAATGTAAAATGATGCTGCACCAGTTTTCTAGTTGAGTAACATGTTTCAACAGTGAGGAACATTTTTGCAATAGAGATATTTGTTAATATTTGGTTGGTGTTTTGGAGATTTATCTGGTGACCTTTCATATTTATCTTGGGAGTGCTCTTACTACTGTATTTCAAACAGCAACCAGTGCACCATGGAGCGCAGTTTGCACCATTAGCTATTTAGCATGAAGTGCACGTTGCAGTTTTAAGAAACAAGTTTAAGGAGAAGTTTCAAAGCTTTTCTAACCAAGAACCATTTTTGTGCACAATCCTTCTGAACAAAGAAACCATCACCCGTTGCCATTAGTTGTGTGAGAAGCACAATTACAGCACTTTATTGTTCATAAATGCTTAAGTGAAAAATGAAAACATAAAACAAATACACACAATTCAAAGAACACATACCGAACACAACTCTCTTTTCTGAAAAAGAAAAAAATAAAATAAATTGATTTCACTTTTGTGGATGTCAGTAAGGTGGTTATTGTCCAGTCTTGTGGGGCAAAGAAACATAAAGTTAAAACTGTGAAAACAGAACGTACAGTACAGTCAAGGCTAATGAGCACAAGGCTGCAGAAAGTGGATGAAATGCTCCTTTATACTGCGAGAGAATGAGAATATCTCAGCGCCAATATTCTGTCAGAACAGCATTCATAGAAAAAGATCAAATAAAAAAAAAAATAAAAATCATAATCAAATTAAAAAGCAAAAACCAATCAATTCAGTTCTTTCATTCTTATATATTGATATATTATTTTGCAAAAAAAAAAAAAAAAAAAAAAAAAAAGGTTTTTTTTTAAAAAAAAAAAAAAAAAAAAAAAAAAGAGCTAGGTTTTTGTTAAAAAATAAACTTAAACATACAAGAAAATACCAGCCACCAAAGCAACACCTATCGTTAAGCATATCAATATAGAACATATGAGGCTACCTTACACACAGGTAATAGCAAATATTTAAGGGTACATGTACGGCAACGTCTGTCCAAACATGTCTAAAAGACTGTACAAATTTACACTACCTATCTCGGTATAACTACATGAAAAATGATGGATTATCTGGTCAGCCTGAAAGCTTTACCTCACAACAACTCAATATTTTAAAGCCACACTTACAAGTTCAGTGGCTAAATCAACGTTAATAACTCCTCAATGTAATAAAGTATATAGAAGGCAAAAAACGTTTTCTATTTGTTTGGTGTAACTTCACTTTTGTCTTTGCACCTCCCCCTCCCGCTCGGAGAGGGTGGAGGAAGAAACATTAAAACTTTGTTCACAAATCTTTACATCAGTCCTAGCTGCTCGTCGAGTCCTGCCTTTAAAAGTCATTGAATGGCTTGTTTTGAGATTTCACTCAAGGAGACTTCTCTCCTCCTCCTCCTCACTCCCTCCCTCCCTCCCTTCCTCACAGATGCCCAATGTAACAAGGCAGTGTCCTTCGGTTTAGGCGAGGCAGATTTGTTGGCGTGGATCAAACCTAACGTGTCTCTCTGACTGTGTGAGTCTTTGTGATTTCTCCAGTCAGACCTGCTGTTTGCCCAGCTGGGCCCCGTCTCTCCTGCTTCTTGCAGATGATGGTACAAACTTGGGAATAATGATGGGCAGAGTGTCTCTTCCCTTAGCAGCCTGTCTCTCCGAGCTCTCCGTGGGCCTGAAGCCGTTCTCTACATGCGGCCCTTCGTACTCGTCCTCATCCTCCTCCTCGTCGTCATCATCGTCCTCGTCGTCATCATCATCGTCCTCATCATCGTCCGACATGTCATCTAGATCCGAAACAATCTTGCCCCCTGTCCTCTGATCTATTTTCTCCTTAGCTCCAGTAAGCTGTTCGTTACCATGGCGATGTACCTCTCCCTCTTGTTCTTTGTTATCTTTCTGCTGCTCTTCCTCATCACTGTCAGAGTCAATGGCAATGGGCTCAGAAAGGTCTAGAGGCATTTTCTGTGGTAAGGTGCTGTTGATTGTCTTGGTTTGGTCTCTGCTGGCACTGTTGGGTTTGGGGGCAGATGGTGCTGCTTTAGAGCCTTGCACAGTCCCTACTGGCTTTCCCTTTGGTGGTGGGGCCACACCACCATTAGCAGCTACAAGTTCCCTGTGTCTCTGCAGAGCCTGCTCTGACAGCCCCATGCGCATCCTAGACGTCCGCCTCTTGCTTTGTCTCCCCTCGTACACGCCGTCCTGGATGGACGCTAGCTCGTGACTCACTTTGCTGAGCTCGTGCATACTGAACCCGAGCAACACGCTAGTGTTTTGGGTTTCGCATTCCTGTACGCATTTTCTCCGCCTGTTGACGAAGTGGCTGGAGATGTCCGACTTCCACAGCCACAGACTGGCTGCCAGCTTCTCCACCTCCCGTTGTGTGGGGTACGGCGCTCGATTGAAATACTGTGTTAGAAATGCCTTCCTGGACTCATACGACTCATTCTCGTGTCCTTTGGGGTCGAGAGCCAGAACCACAGGTTCATCAGGGTTTTCTACAAATGCAGATGGACCGTTGCTGTCCCGTGGGTGGGCCCTTTCCCCGGGGGGGCCCGGCCTCCTTCGTTTTGGTGCACTTGTGTCTGAGCTATCAAAGCTGGCCCGCTTGAGAGCGCTGCTCTGGGCCTGCCCGACCCGAGAAGAATGAGCCACCCGGCTGTCCTGCCCATTCTGGGATTTCCCTACGCCTCGACAGTGCACCAAGTGTAACGTGATGGTGGAGGCAGTCATGTTGCTAGTATAAACCCCCAAGCAGTGAATACACTTGTAGGTCAGTTTCTTTTCTACAGGATGGACTGTCTGAATCACCTGGTGCCTCTCCCTCAGGTGATGGGCCAGTGAGTCTGAGATTGGGCCCTTAAGGATAGAGAAGCAAAGAGGACATAGTGTCTTGCCCACATCCCTTTTGTATGGGACAGATGCCTGTGGGGCGCTCTTGGTTGGTGCACTGTCAGCAGCCACTGAAGGTGTTTTGGGTGGGTGCTGAGGCATTAACCTCTTGCCTGATATTAAGGAGGCAGACAAGGATGATGACACAGAGGTGTTGTTGTTTTGAGCATGAAACGCCACCGACTCCTCTGGGGCGTCTCTCATGTTGTAGGTAGTGACGATCAACTGAACATTCTTGGGATTGCCCTGCTGCAGAGTGAGGTCAAAGGTCAAGGGAGAGTCTGTGCGTGGGCCTACACTCTCATCTGGGTGCGACAGCCGCATGTGGGCCACCATCTTCTCAACATCATTGAAGGTCGCACGGCAGTGCGGGCAAGACAGGCCGTGGATCAACATGTGGTTCAACAGTGTGTCACTGGGGAGATAGCGGTTGCAGTAGAGACACTTGCTGGTGAAGTTGTGGATCTTCATGATGTAGTTGGCAACAGCAGGCACCTTCTCTGCTTTGTGCTCTTTTTCAAAGTGAGAACTGTACACGTTCTCTGGGAAGAGCTCATTGCAGATGGTGCAGATTTTCCACTTCTGGGTGTAGGACGTGCCGAGGACCGAGGAACCGCTTTTCTTGGCCGTGACAGATGCTACAGTTGTAGCTGCTGCTTGAACACGTGAACCCAGAGGATTGGATTTGAGCGAGGAAGAAGAGTTGACCACAACTGGACTCCGCAGACCGCCACCAGAAATTAGCTGCTTTGCTGCGTGTGACTGCTGCGGCACAGAAACCTGGGCATTCCCTGGTAAAGTAACCCTCACCTGCTGGCCGCCAACAGAGAACGGATGGGTGCCCCCAGCCTTTAATCCTATTGCATCATGTTTCATCCCAGACAGAAGACTCTGAGAGTTAAAGCCCGCCTTTGATGTGATAACAACCCGACCCAACTGCTGTGAGCCAGGAGACCTGGTAGTGGCCATTACTGCACCTTTAGGACCCATCCCAATGATGGTCTTGTCTCCTTGGGATTTGGGGGGGATCATGAGAATGGGTTTGGGGCGGGGGACTATCACACTGGTGTGCCCAATCATAGCGGTCACCTGGTAGCCAATCCTCTCGTGGTCCTCGATGACGTGCTGAACAAGTGCCTCGTAGGTCCTTGGAACAAACAGACACTTCTTGCAGTGGATCTGGTTGCTGTTAACATTGTTTGTGCTGTTACTCTCTGTATTCCCTGTGCCGCCATTCTGAGCGTGTGTCTTCTCTCCCGGTTTCACAATGTAGGGCTGGGCGACTTGCTGGAAGTGTTCCCGGTAGATGTGCTTTCGCACTACATTGTACAAAGGGTCCCTATAGGTGCATTTCTTGCAGTAGTACACTGCTTGTTCCACACTGTCCCCGGTCCTCTTCAGCACGCCGTCCTTCATCAAGAGCCCACCAGCCCCTGCCACCATTCCACCTGGACCCTGCCGCACGGTGTTGTTAGGCATGTGGAAAAGTTTGATGTGTGTTTCCAGAGTCTTTTTGTTACCATTGTAAGTGCAGTAGGGGCAGTTGAGCAGAATGTTGTTCTCAAAGTCCTCGCTGTGGACGTTGCGGAAGTGGCTCTTGTATGCAGAGAAGTACTTGGATGAAAAGAGGCAGCCAGAGCAGCAGAAGGGCTTTGATCTGTAGTCCTGGAAACACAGAGGTGGGAAAAAGCTTAGACTTCTTTGTCTGAGAGAATTAAAACCATTTTATTCTACCATTACACACATTTTCTGTTTGTGTGATGTAAACAGAACAAATTATTCAAAACAACAGACTCAAATACCAGTGTTGCAAACAACAGGATATTTTTGTGGGAGTGTGTATCTGTGTGTGTGTGTGTGTGTCACACACCTGGACTTTGGTATGTGATGGTTCCCACATACACACATCTTCCCAGGTAGTGTGCTTTATGTACACATCTGGAGGAGTGAAGTCTTTATAGTCCTTAACAACAAGGAAACAAAGATTATTACTTTAAGGTGAAACAAATACACAATCAATCAAAACAATGTTTTTGAAACATTCACCATGAAAATGCCGCCTCCATGGATTCATGAGATATAACTTACCCGCCTAATTCATTTGCACTCATTTCATTTCAGCTCGGTTTGAATCTCTACTGTGTTTTGCTGTCATTTATAGTCACATTTCTCTCGTCTGCTTTCTGTTTCACTGTGTGTGTGTGTGTGTGTGTGTGTGCGTGTGCGTGTGTGTCTTAAGTCTGGTTTATACTTCTGCGTAGGATTCGACATAGAGCCTACGCCGCAGCCTACACAAGTGGCCTACGCTCCTGTGAGCATTCATGCTCGGGCTCTGCTGTGTCTGTGTTGCTCTGCAGTTACACTGCTAAAACGCTAGTTGGCTGTGCGGTTCCTACGCCACTGTGTGTACTTCAAACAGTGACAACTGACACCGAGTGGATCATGTTGGAGTTGGGAGCTGATAAATGTCGTACAACAGTTCTTTTTTCTGAAATCACCGCAACGCAGAAAAGAGAGAAGACGTCGGAAAAGTACAAACTTTGACCTGATTGAGGCAGAAGGAGGGGGACTCTTCTGTGCTTGCCAGGGCTGCACCGTACCTACGCTGTACCTATGGTGTCAATTCAATGCTGAAGTACAACCCCCCCCACACACACACACACACAAACAGGCTGACAACTCATTATGTAAAGTGCAATAGAAGCTTTCCAACAAGTTTTCTAAATCCTGTAAAACGAATGATGGACAGATGTCGAGCCCAAATGTCTGAAATTCAGGCCAAAATATCAGCAGTTTTTAAACGCACTCAACCTGGCGACAGTGGTGAGGATGCTAACGGCTAACAGCTACCACTAGCGTTGAGATCTCTAGCAGCCTTTCTTGTGCATTAAGTGAGATAAAACAGAATGAGGACACTGTGTCAATGAGAACAAATCACATAATACTGTATGTGTTGGAAGTCCAGTTCAAAGATTCCTTTCATCATACATTATCTACATTTATGCAGCTGAGTCAGGAACCCTGCTGCTTAACACTTATTTCCAGCAGGGAGACAAACGGAAGAATTATCTCAACTCCTGAACCGACCTTATTATTAAACCAAAACAAGCTTCCCGTATTTACACCAATGTCACATGTATCCAAACAAGAACCTTTCTCCAACCTCAAAAACAGATGAAACTAACGCTGGAACATGAATTTGAAGAAAAGTCCTATTTGGCAATCATAAGGAAACTCACACACTGTGTCCTTAAGGCAAAGATGTCAACACAAATGTGCAGCAGTATGTGTGGGTATTACACAAACAGCACAGTCTGGGCAGGCTCACCTCTAGGTGATCTCTACAGAACTCCAAGCCGATGTCTCCCAGAACCTTCTTGACATTTTTCCTCGCTTTCCGCAGACTGCCCAGGTTATTGACAGGGAGCTGGAACATGCTGCCCACCTGAATAGAAAAGACACACACAGCATATGATCAACAGGTGTAGGGGAGAATATGGACGTAAACTGAACCATGAGTCATGAAATGAACAGTTCTCTGAAACAATTCTGTCTTTTCATTGACTACACTTGCATGGTACAAACTGTGAAAGGGGAAGCCTTCATTAAAACCCCTTTCAGACATAAAATACACAACACTGATGTCTTCGGCTACCTATGGCAGGAAGTAACGACGGCTTTGTGACATTTAGACATCGTTGTCTCTTACGTAAATTCAGACAAAACTACAGATGTGAAAACTAGTCTAGCATTTGCAACAAGAGTCATATGACATATATATGATAAAGTTGTTCCCCAACAGACCAAAGTGTGGGAGTGTCGGAGATTCAGACTGAAAGCAGCCCTGCGTTAAAATAGTGCAAGGGGCTGTGGTGGTGGGGGCATGTTGTTTAAAGTGCAGCTGACACAATGAAAAACAATGCAGGAAGTCCAGTCTGAATAACAGATTAATGCATCTAAAGATTTATCAGGCACCAAAAGGACAAACAGAGAAACAATTTGTAAAGCTCATATACTCAAACAGGATTTTACAACTGGGACGTTTTCACAGCAGCAACTCTTTTATCTTGTCGTGATAATCACATGGCAAACAGTAGAATAACTCTGTTCATGTTAACAAAGTATTTCACGTCAAGTAATCCACTAAACGAGTGCTTGCGTGTAGGTGACTGGCACAACACAATTACATTGCGGCAAAAGCTGAGCCTGGTGCAACTTTTTTGCCTGATGACCCTGCATTGTTTTTCCTGAGCCTTTTGCGCTGGCACCCCCCCACTG
Organism: Seriola dumerili; assembly: GCF_002260705.1. Lineage (NCBI taxonomy): Eukaryota > Metazoa > Chordata > Actinopteri > Carangiformes > Carangidae > Seriola > Seriola dumerili. The sequence continues at coordinate 477,269 of NW_019174709.1, read as the reverse complement.
TTCTGACAGACTGGCTCCATTCAAACCAATGAGAGGCCTGTGTTATTTCACACAAGGCTCAAATTGGTGTGAATGCAGCCTTATTTTGAAAGGGAGATTTAGAGAAATGTGCTGCCATATAAAATAGTATTTTTCACAGCAGAAATTCTGACTTGTCATAGTAGGAGAATCACAACATTTGATGATGATGATGATGATGATGATGATGATGGCTCTGTTCACTTCAAGTGTAGCAGGAGACCATGACAGTGTGACAGTTGCCAGAATTATATATTATTTGCACCTATGCCTTTCCTACTGTGACATGTCAAAAGTCTTCTGTGAAAACAGCCTGTTAGCAAAGATTCAATTCAGAAAGTTTAATAGGCTGATGAGGCTTCAGCAAGCAAACATGTTTCCATCAAACCTTTAAGACGAAGAAAAGGAACACTGAAGTTTCTGACGTCTAGTAGACACAATACACATTCCTTTCAATGGTCTCTCACTGGTGCACTGACTGACACTCAGTGGTAATGCACCAAGATATACAGCAATGCACCGGTGAAGGGCAGGGTAGAAGAAGACCGCTATCTTGTAAACATGTGCTGAATGTAAACAATGCGGGTTTCAAATTATTTTAAAATTGGTTTTGCAAATCTTTTATGAAAGAAACACACTCTACATTTGTTGGACCTTTGGACACACAGTGCATTTTAAGTGAGAAATGTATACATAACTTGACGAGAAATCTCCAGCTACAGAGTCACAAGCCAGTGCTCAGTGTTTTACTCTTACTCATGATAACTACAGTGTAGTTTTTACATTGTGCGCCCACTGTAACTCTAATAGTGATAAATGATAAATAACAATAATGAAGTTTTGATTTGATCTTGCAAAACGTGACTTGTCTGTTTGGAGTAGAAACAAATGTGGCGAGCAGAGAGAAAGACCCATGGTTCAATACAGAATACAGCTTAACCGACATACACCCATTCATTATGTGTTATTATCAATAACAATTACTTCATTATTAGTTAAAGCCACCTCTTGCCAGAAGAAGTAAGGGCTGTTAAATTCACTGTCCAGAGCGGCTGGTCAAATATTATTCAAACTATTCAAATCAGGGCTAGATATAGTGGGGTCAAAGGTCACTGATGCATGATGACATAGAGGCAGCTCAGTGACAACAAACAGCACTGTCCCAAACAATTCCTGTGAACACCTCAGCTTATTTCCCTTCTGGAAAACACAAAACAGAGAGGGGGAACTGTGTGTGTGTGTGTGTGTGTGTGTGTGTGTGTGTGTGTGTGTGTGTGTGTGTTGTGTGTGTTGTGTGTGTGGTTGCACCAACTGTTGGCCTAGTGATGAGCTGAGAGAACCAAAGTCGATCCTCCTCACTCACTGTCTTGCCTGCCTGTTGTCTGTCTTACGTAGAGAAACGTGCAAAGGCTGGAGTGAATGAAAAGAGACACACACCCCTGCCCACTTTCCCTCTCTGTCTCTCTCTCTTTTGCTTCCTCCCATTACTTGTAGATGGCGCTAGAGAGGAGCTCCATTATGTAAGCCTCCCTATACTCTGCCTGCCCCCTTTTTCTCCCTGCCTCGCAATACCATCACAGAATGGCGCCTCCTATTGAGTCAGCAGGCAGGCCTCTACAGATTATGTCTGCAGTGGAAGGGGAGGGGAGGGGAGGGAAGGAGGGAGGGAGAGCTGAGGAAGGATGTTGGGAGGGAGGGAGGAGAGGAGGAGGAGGGAGGATTTGGAGGGAGGACAGGGAGGGACAGAAGGAGTGAGAGAGATCAGGGAAGGGGGAGGGTGAGTGTGAGAGAGGATGAGGTGGGGGGGTGGAGGGCGGGTGAGGGAGCTAGGAGGAAGAGAAGGGGGAGAGAGAGAGGGGAGGGGGAGCGAGTGAGCAAGTGAGGGTAGAAGGAGTGCGAGGGGAGAGATGAGAGGAAAGGAGAGGACAGAGAGTGAGCGACGGAAGTGGATGGGAGGGGAGGAGGGGGGGGGCAGGGAGGTCGGACAGACAGGCTCAGAGGAGAGGAGAGGGGAAGGGAGGGAGGGAGGGTGAGGGAAGGAGGGGAAGAGGCTGAGGGAGGGAGAGAGAAAATGGAAGAGGGTGAGAGAAAGAGGGGGCGATACGTAAGGGAGGGGGGTGGGAGGAAGAAAAGGAGAGAGAAAAAAGCCAAGGAGAGGCTGAGCAGGAGGGAAGGGAGGGAGAGAAGGAAGAGGAGAGGGAGGAAAGGCGATAGGAGGCTGCTCTGCTCTGCTGAGGGCTGCTGGCAGAAAACAGGTTTCCCCCTTCTACTGTGGTGTGAGACAGAAACAACAAGAGGCCTACAAACCTTCAACCACAGATTTACTAACGCTCACTCAGTCCTCCACTGGGACATGGTAACCTATGTTCTGGCTGCTGTTTACACTCCTCGGTCAAGGTGTAGGTGTTTACCAAGGGGAGAGGGCAGCGTCTGGTGACATCTACATTCACAAAGACACCAGAAAAGTTTAGGATGCTCAAAATGCGCTGGGGTTAGTTGTGTCAATAGGCTAAACACCTGTCTGCAGTGCTGAGCAATAAAGGCAGAAGGCTGTCCGTGTCTGTGTGAGTGTATATGTGTGTGTGATTGATTGATGGTAGTGACCATGTTCATCATCTGACACTTGTCCTGACCGAGTGACAGCCCCCCCCCCCAACCCAACCCCTCCCCTCCCTCTCTCCCTCCCTCCCTCCACCGGCTCAAACACGAGGTACGAGTGCATCACAACCCCGGTGTCACCTGGCCGGATCCTGGTCATATTCTTATCACCTCCGAGGGGGGTTTGATTATTCAAAAGGAAAACATTGATAAGACAACTCACAGTTACATGGATTCCATACCACGATCTCACTGTGGTTGTGAATATGTATCGTGTGTTCCCCAAGACAAAACTCTCTGTACAGTGATGAAGCTACACTTTCAACACTCGCAGCATTTCTCGCATTGAAAACGTTAACTCGCAAAATGTGTGGCGGTGCGTTGTGGTAACGTTAGTTTCAGTCAATGTAGTCTCTGATCAACATCTGGCAGTATCCAAATCGATAGCTTTGGCAGGGAGCTGCTGCCACTGACAAAGAATGGGGACACACCGCGCTAAGTTAGCATGCTAAGCTAGCAACTCGCACCAACAACATGGACTATTCACAAACTAATGCTGCCATTTTTTTCCTCCTTATTTTTCCGCAAAGCACATTCGCCTACATTTTTATCTTGCCCGATGTAAACAAACCTACTGGAGAAGTCATTCAACTTGACATAACGCTGAACCACGTACCCCTGACTTATACAAACATAACGTTAGCTACATCTACAGCCAAGTTACCTTAGCTGTAGTTCACCGCCACCCATCGCATCTCCGCAGGTAGCCACAGCTAACAGCAAACTATCTCGCTTTGAGGGATATGTCCAACATTATCACAGACAAGTTTACCTGCTTTCACATCCAGTGCTCCCGTCCGAGTGAATTGTGTCACCTCAGGTTGACTGAGACGATGTACAGACACTTTCACTATTTTCCAGATATCTCCGTAATATCCTTTCAGGTGACAACTAGCTTCGCGGGGGGAGCCCGGCCGTTGGTGCACCTTCCAAACCCGACTGTCCCTCGCCGACAAGGGCTATCCTCTTCCCTCTGGTCGGCAAACGGGAACTGAGAGCCTCCGAGCCTCATTAGACAATTAAAACCTCCATTCCCCGGAGCGGTGAGGGCGGACACATGTCCTGTTGTCGGGAACAACAACCAGCGTACCCACTCTTTCAAATAAATTGCCTTAAGTCTGCCTGTGATCGCCTGGCAGCCGATAACGTTTGGACCATTCTCCTCTCTGACAGACAATACACATCCAGCCTAGAAACTGCCCTATCCAAAATGGCGCAAATAAAAGGGGCGGAAGTGACATCTACTTGATTAGCATAAATAATCTCATTGTGAGATCCTCGCGAGCCCGGCTCATTAAAACTCTTGATTGGTTCGTCAATCAATTTGGCCAATTAAGAAAACGCCTATTGAAAAAAAAAAATTGCCTCGTCCCTCAAAGCCTGAGGCCGGCCTTTGGTTTCTGTGACCGAGGGCTGTGGGGTAAACAACCCGACGTAGTAATTGCGGGATCTGGCCGACAGCGGGCGTCCTCCTGGAGTGGGTCTCTCCGATTTGGGCGCATGCGCGGTCTGGTTACATCTGGCGTCCACCCCCCCCCACCCCCACCCCCCCAGTGGAGGGTCAGCTGTACAAAGTGCCACAGTGTTCAGCTCAGAGGAGACATCAACGTTTGAGTTTGAGTCAACGGTAGGTGGCGCTGTACTATTCTGTGTTATTAAACATTGATATAGAATTATGTAGAAACCGACCGGAACTACTTTCCTGTTCAAGAGGCAGCCCCAAGCACAGCACTGTATATCAGCACCTCACTCTAGAATGGTTTAAGTGATGGTAAAAGTTCTCCATCAGCAGGGCTTAATTCTTGCCCTCATACCCCCCTTCCTGTCATCATCATCATCATCATCATCATCATCATCATCATCATCAGTGACCAACCCACAACCACCATTCCTATCACTTTCTGTGCAGTTTATTTCTTTTAATGCTAGAATAGGACCTGACTAACTCAAGATGTGCAGTGTGCTCATTCAATCAAACATCTCAGTTTATGAATATTATATACACTATATACATATATGTCCACACAACGCCCCGCTCTAACACCTGGCCTCAAGCTCATGTAACGCTGCTGCTTTCAAAGTGCCAATTCTCTAACAAACACACAAATAAAAAGACACACCCCAGAACAAAACACACACTCTGGAGCTTTCAGGGCCCCTGGACTTTTCCAGCCCTGGGGCTGTTGCCTTGCACCTGACACTTTGATTGGTGCAAGGGGGAAAGTGGGATGTTAACTGTCTTTACCCTCTGGCCTTTAAAACAAAAAATCATTTACATATGCTCATCCTGTTGTGACCCCTGGGTGATTTTTTCCATTAGTTTGTGTCAGAGAGGTACAAGCTGGTGTCTGTTGACTACTATGGCCTCAGCATAAAGTAACAGTATGTGCCAGCGAAGATCATGAGATGTGGTTGAAAGTCCCAAAAGAAGTTAGTAGGTGTCAAACTGTTTCCAAGGTCAAGAATGAACTTTTAGGCTCAACTACATATTTACCTTTGGTGTTTGGTGAGCCTCTGCTGAGCTTCGACTTTTGGCTTTCATTTTAACAGTTCACAGAGTGGTAGACATCATTATCATCATCCAGGACGGGCCTGAGGTAATCCAGGCACATTTTTTCTTGCAGTATTAAAGTCTTCAACTTTTCTTTGGGTTGTGTTATCTGACCTGCCTGCGTTTAGAAAAACCAGCAGCCCCTCACACGTTTCACATTTGACCTTGATCAATCAATGACTCACTGTACAACAAGAGCACAATCAGAAGACAACAGAGCCAACAATACAAACTGTTTAATTTCATACAAACAGTCACAGATTATCATAAACCCCTCTCACAACTGTGTAAATGCAGAGTACAGTCAGCTGTCTGGACTGGGAATGATGAAACACTATCTGCTCTGTTCAAAATTCATGAAAGAGGATGATGGGAATGTAAAGCACTACGTTCCTTCAGTATTCTGGACGGCTACTGACAGGGATTTATTTTATTTATTTACTGCTAACAGGGGAGAGAGATGTCTCCTTTGTCATTTGCCGTCATGTCGCTGTCTGACTGTGGGCAAGTGGAGCTTTTTTTCCCTCATTACAATCCAAATACAGTAGAGTATGTAAGACAGCGACTTTAAAAGCCATCCAACCGTGGGATATCCACAGTGACTACATCACTGATCATGTTGTGGCAAAGAGTGTGAGCAGTCCTTTCACGAACGACACAATCTCATTTCCTCCCAGTTTGGACTCTCCGTAAACGCGATCCACAAAGGAAATGGGCACCTGTTGTTTGGAAGAAGAGGACAGAATTGTTTTAGTTAGGTGGGAAGTTTAGATACAGAAAAAGATGTGAAAAAGCCCCTTTCTCCCTTATTTTTTACACACAGAATAAAGGTTTCACTAATCTGACAAGAGGCTTTTAAACAGTCTGGAATTAAGATATTAATCTAGTCTACATTTATCAAGTCTACATAAAGTGGTTTTTAAGATAGACCCAGTCTAAAGTGGTGTGGATGCAGAGAAAGCAGTAAAATCGTTGTTTTTTTAGCAAGCAAGAGTTGAATCGAGGGCGACCCGACTTGGATATAGATCTTTGAAGATGTGTCAGCTCTTATCCAAGAAGCTTCTTCAGTTCTGTTTTCTTTGATAACCGTGACCTGGATGACTGAGAATCTTCACAAACATTGTCCTTTTTTGTTGCACAAATCACAAAGTGGGTTTAAGTTGTGTTAAGGCCTTTACTCTGATTTCTAATTCTTTTTAACTTCTATAAATGGTGTAAATACAGGTGAATCTAGTGAAAGAGTTTCCTCCAATTCAGAGGCCAACTTCAGTGTCATTGCAAAAGGATTTATGTGAAAATCATAGGTGCACTTAGTAAATAATCACCTCGCAAAGAAAACATAAATACGTGAATGAGCCAATGAATGAATCAGGACATCACCTCTCCAACTGTGTAGTTGAGCTGTCTGGCACGGACGATCATCTCCATCTGAAAGACGTAGCCTTTGGACACGCACCGCTCAACCAGACTCTCCAACACCTTCTTCTTGTACAGCCTGACAGGAGAGAGACAAAGCAGCAGGAGTGTGAGAAAACATGGTTCGATGCTCGTACAATGCAACAGTCCGTGGCACTTATTTCGCAGCACTTGCACCACTTGCCTGAAGCTGCCTGTGAGGTCTGAAGCACCGGGTCTCAACAGCACTTGAGTCAGAAAGTTTGCTCCCCGACTGTTAACGAGAGAGGGAGACACGAGGAAAGAAAATGAAACCTCTGTCTCTCGCCTGTTGTGATCAGGGTCATTTCAAGACGAATGACTGGAAACTGAAGACTGAACTGTTGCTGACTTGCAGTTACCTGATGAGTTTCCTGCGCAAGTCCCAGCCGTATACGCCTCCGTTGCCTTGGTAACGAGTACCAGACACCAGGTCGTAATTACCCTCCTTCTGCTTTCTGGCAAACAAGACAAAACAATCTTGTAACTAAAGGATGTGTACACAATTTCACTATCAACTGTCATTTGTGGCATAGTGATTAAATATCATTATGAAATACAGAGATTTTGTGTATGTGAACTGAAAAACCCCTCAAAATATAAAATCACAAGATAGGAAATGGAAATTTAGAAACACTTACTCAATAAATTCTGGGATAAATTTGGGCTGGAAAAAAAACATACAAAGAAAGATAAAATATCACTCATTGAAATTAGAGAATAATCAGATAAACTCACACCTCAGAATAAATACTACGTCTAGCGCAATTCAGGAGTCTTTCATAGAATCAGTTGTCAGAAAGAATGAATCCACAACTATTGTGATGATAATTAATTTTAAACACTAGTTCCAGCTTCTCAAATGTGAGGATTTGCTTCTTTGTATCACGAATATCTTTGGGTTTTAGACCAAAGGAGCTAATTTCAGACATGGAATTTAGGAAATGACGATTCTGAGACATTGTAGAGTAATCACCATTATATTGACCAAACGATGAATCAGGTAATTGAAAAAGTAACTGGCAGACTAAAAAAAATTAACTGTTGGACACAGCCCTAGCTTCACCTTCATGTGTGGCATGACCATCCTCTGTTATCATGCCAGAACAAGGCACACACACCCAGTGGGAGTGAATCTACTGTGTACACACAATGAAACAAGCTGCACTCACATGATGTGAAAGATCTGCATCCATTATGATGACGAAGTTCCCAGTTGCGTGCTTCATGCCATGGATGTAGGCAGTGCCTTTGAGAGGAAACAGGAGTTCATCAATAGTTGGCAAAGGTAATTTATTTAAATGAACACACTATTTTTAACACAGTTTTGAACTTACCTAGGCCTAATTTTTTCGCTCTTGGCCGTAGAAGCTGAAGCAAAGAACATAGAAAATTAGAGAGTGCATAAAAATCCTATGCACTATTTATTTATTAGAGCAACTTGTTACTAGAACATGGTAAACTGCTGTCAGTTATTGACTCTGCGTGACTCTGCAGCATTTTAATTAACTCTAATACAGACTTTTCACAGTTTAACAAAATGCATTATCTGGGTCTTCTCAAAGAAGAGCTGGGATTAACACTGATTCTTTACTTACTATCTTGTCCTCTCCATAAATTTTCTGCAACTGCTGTGCCACCTCCAGTGTGCCATCTGGGCTTCCGTCATCAATGACGATTACCTCGTAGTTATATCCGCTGTGAATAAAGCAAATTATTCTTCGGGTTGTGATTTGGTTAGGGATGACACACACAAGCGCACACGCAAACACACACACGCGCACAAACGAGCTTTGGCTTTACTATAGTTGTGAGGACACTAGTTGACATAATGCATCCTCTAGCCCCTTACCCTACCGTAACCTGAACAAGCTTAACTAAACGTTGTTGGGCCCAGACCCTAACCTAGTTCTGACGTTAAACCCTAAACCCAGTCTTGACCCTCAGACAGCCCCTTCACGTTGTGAGGACCAGCCACTGTGGGTTAGTGACAGCTCATCACTGACTTGGCAGCAGTAATGCTAGCTAACATTAGCACTAGCCGAGCAGCTCTGCCGGCTCCCCGGAACTCACCTTTCACCGAAATATTTCACCAAAAGCCAAACTATGAGAGGGAGGTTTTCCCTTTCGTTGTAGGTAGGTAATAATACAGAATATTTGTCCCCGCTGTCCCGGTTTGGGGGAGAAGTTTTTCGGCTTGCCATGGCGACTTCAATCCACTTTAGCTCCACTGCGTGAAGTCAAAAGAGAGCCACACAATATCCGGTTTATGATTTTCAAAATAAATTGAGTGACTCTACTAGGACCCCCCCATGTACTTATACGCAACACGTAAAAGTCCTGATTCAAAATTTTACTCATGCAAAAGTACATTTAGCATCAACATGTACTCATAGCATCAAAAGTTAAAGTACTCTTTATGCAGAATGGCCTGTTTATATATAAATTACTTTATTATAATTGTTGAGTTATGTGTAAGCATCACTAATGTTGCAGCTGGTGAAGTTGCGTTATTTTAACTGCTTTACGTGCTTCTTGGATCGCTTAATGTGTAATACATCGTTTAACTATTCATTATTTTTGCGTTATGAATTTGAATCTGTAAAGTCACTGGTAAAAAAAATGTAGTGGAGTGAAAAGTACAACATTTGCTCCCAAAATGTCGTGGAGTATAAATACAAAGTACCAAATAATGGAAGTACTTAAGCAAAGTACAAGTACCTTAAAATTGTTCAGCAGTAAGAGTAGTTGAGCTTAGTAAGATTCCACTACTGCATTTTAAAATATTTCCATAATCAGTCTGTTTACATCAGCTATACTGAAAAATCACGGAAAGATCATGGGAAAATTGTAACTGTTCACATAGTTATTCCCGATGTGTTCCTCTCTTGTATCAGTGATAGATTTAAGTGTAATTCTAATACATGAAAGTGTGTAACATTAACATAATAATACGACACAATCATGGCAATAGAAAACATGATAGAAAATGTTGCTCAGTGATGTCCTCACAGGTTCATTATAAAGATGATATATTGTTTTCTATATTAAGTAACTAAACTGCAGCTTCAGTTCCCCATGGTAACCGGTGCCGTTCGCCTTTATTTTGAAAATAATCTAACATTTCTGACAAAACCGGAAAACGAGCAAACCACTGAAACTACCTTGACGGAGCTTGTTGCTTACAGGTTGGAACTTCCACGGTGCTCTTCAAAATAGACGCCACTGGAAACTTTCTTTTCTACATGGTTCCGACAAAGGACCGTGACATTATCATCATTATTGATTCTTGATTAATTATCACATTTAGCCAAGTTTTATAGATTGAGTGTCTTGCCCAAGAGCACTGCACAGCAGAAAACAGCAGGAAAAGAGTTTCATAGAAAGTTATTTTGAAAATAAACATAATTAATTAGATACATATTAATGGATTTTTTTATTAACAAAATCAAAAACATACATACTAAAGAGCCAAGGAAACAAACAAAAAAACAAACATACGATAACATCTCTGACACTGTCTCTCTCTCTCTCTCTCTCACACACACACACACACACACACACACACACACACACACACATTACCCAAACCCCAGGAAATCAGAAAATGTAAACATGAATTTTCAATATGAATACATACAGTATAAAATATCATAACATGAATAACTGTATACAGTAAATATAATAATCAATATACAAATTATCATACACACGACAAAGGACATTCTCACAGTATCATTTCTACCATGGAACAAAAAGAGGCTTTTACACCATGGTGTATTATGCATTTTCATTATCTTTGAGGCAGTTAAGGTTAGAACGGCAGATGAAATAGGTAGAAATGTAACACAGATGGCTAAACTACTTGATACAGTGCATGAATACATAAACATAGTAACAAAAGGTTTCAGTGCGAATAATGGTGTATAAGACAGCACTTTACTGATCCCAGTGGGATAATATTTTCCTTTATGACGCCATCTGTTCATCAAAACACTATTCTACATTAGAAAGCTTCCTACTTATTCTCAGTTCCTTTCTCAGCTGTTTTGTTTATGCCAAAGAATGCAGTAACAATAGGACAGAGAGAGATCCTTCCTGTGTTATCTCCTTTTCTCACATATGATGAAGCTTCTGCATCAGTCAGTGGCAAGTCCAACACACCAAACCTGCTCAGCGGTGCTTTTTTAAGCTCCAATTCCTCGTCTGTCATTCAGCTCCAAAGGAACCATAGTCATCTCAAACAGATGTCAGTCACTCAGTCACTCAGTCACCTTACCATCGCCGCCTGCTTCTTCATATCCACTCAGGGCTGGTAGCCATAATAAGGGTCTTCTGGGTGGAGAAGGCACACACAAAGAAGAGTCAAGCGGAGGCTGTTGGACTTGGATCGATCAGGTGGACACAAAGACAAGTCCAGTGAATGCTAATGTTGCTCTCTGTCTGCTGGATTTGTAATGAAGCAACTGTTTGTTACCACATTCGCCAAGAAAACACTTTCTAAGGTGATAAAATCTCAATGTTGCATTTACAGCTTGTTGTACTGCCCCAACATGCCCCAAAGACATCAGCTGACTGCCTGTGAGGTAGAAAAAAGGAGCTATCTAAGATGCCTGGGGTCGATGTGAGATGTGTAATCTTCCCTTATGGAGAATAATGCTATAATGCTTTTACAACCAAATCATCTTCTCTTGCTACTGTATAAGCATTCCAGTTGCCTCATGGAAAACAACATTAATCTTGAACTTAATCTATATCATGATTGTAAACCCTTCACCTCAGTGTGAGCTGCCACCGGCACACCTGGATAATCATACTTCAGTACTGCCGGGCTGTGTGTTAGTTGAGTTAATAGCTAACCTGTTTGCTGGGGAACTCTCTGGCAGCCTCCACTACTGTCGCACACACCCGGGGGTCCGATCTCGCCTGGCTGTCCAGGAGGTCCAGGGATCCCTACAGGTCCTGACTTACCATCATCTCCTTTGGGACCTGGGGCTCCCAGCTTGGTCTCACCTGGAGGACCTGCAGATACAAGTGATACACAACACACATGCATCAGAACCAGACATCAGGATAGGGTTGTTTACTGATAATCTGTTGGACAGTTTATGTATGTATATTATTCAGATATTATTTATTACACTAATAAAAAGAAACAACGACATGTTTGACAACTCTCTAAGCCTCCGTTAACATTAACACTCCAGCAATGATGTGAAACAAATGACGCATGAAGGGGAACCTGCAAATCCTTTGACCCCTGTGGGCCCCTGGACTTTGGTCCCTGCATCGCCTTTATTCCCTGGCATCCCTCTCTGCCCTGAAAAAAACAGAATGATACAAATCAGCAAAATGAAAAGCTCATAATATTATCATAATAGGTGACGTAATCATAATTTATAGATGTCAGATCTGTGTGCAACAGCTGCTTGACAAACATGAGAATTTGATTTCAAACAAACCTTCTCCTAGATTGGAGTCTTACCCTGCTCTCCTGGATATCCAGCCCTGCCAGGTCTCCCCCTTGGGCCAACATGTCCCATGGCACCCCTGCCACCTGGTGGGCCCTTGGGTCCTGGTATACCAGGTTCCCCTGGGGGCCCCACTGGCTCCTCAATAGGAGCTGGCTTACGACTGACCTCGTTAATAAACATGTCAAGCTTCAACACTTCCTCTGAAAAAGCAAGAGAATGTTGTTTATTTTAAGTTTTAGTCACTGATACAAATACACAGGGATCATCACTGAAGAAGTGCTAGTTGTTTACACGCCTGCTAACAGAGTACTTACCGTGCACTAGCTGCTCACAGGCTTGTGTGACCAGTTGGTAGATCATGGCCATAGACTGAGGTTCCCCCTGTGAAACATCAGCAGACATCAGCAACTGTGGCTCCAATAAGACCCAATGTATCAATTTTAAATTAGACTTTAATTAATAAAAAACAATGAAAATAAGAAATTGAATTAAGAGCTGCAATAAGAAAAAGATCGTAAACATATAACCACCTTCTCTCCTCGTTCCCCTTTATTACCTGGCAGACCCTGTGAAGTGAGAGACATATGAGCATAGATATAAAATATCAAGTGTGAAGAGAGATGTGACTAATGCTGTCATTTGTCCCTCTGGTCGTACCGTAGGTCCCACAGGTCCTGAGTGGCCCCTTTCCCCTAAAGGCCCTGGGTGTCCCGGCATTCCTTGGAAACCCTGTACAACACAGACAGGTGGACGGGTGGAACAGCAGGTAAATGACAGAACAGGGAGTCAACCAAGGCAACTGTGAGCGACCACAGAGAAATCAGGGAAATCATACCATGAGGCAAAGCACCGTGTTTTACACTGTGAGTTAAACCTGTGTCCTTCCCTATATCAAACTGTCCTGAGAGTCCTTATGTTCTTTGCAGTGTGTTTGGGATCATTGTCATGTTGGAGAAAAAAAAGCATCTAGAGACTGGGAGTCATCTTTTCATTCAGTATCCAGGTTTACAAACCTCGTACTGTAGTGCCATCTGTAAATATCATTCCCCCTTTCACAGTCGGCCGTGTGCAGTCAGTTTGTAGTAGTCCTGGCCAGATCCACACCGAACAAGCTGGACCCCATCTGATTCAAACTCATTTATTTTTGGTTTTATCTGGTCCAAAGAATGTGCTGCCAACATTCATCATGTTCTCTGGCAAAGTTGAGTCAGTTTTGTGAGCAGTGGTTTTCTGCCTGGATGACGTCCATAGAGGTTGACCTCCTTCACACTGTCTGATGAATCACTGAAACACCGGTTTCCACAGATCATCCTTGTGCCAAGTCAGAAGGGATGTTTTTCATTGCGAGTGTGTGTAAATAGCAAATTGTCAGGGCATGTTGCAATTATCCCCACAGGGCTAACTGGTGATCTTACAGTCTTACTTTAGTCTTACTTGCTTTCTTTACTCGTATTCATATTTATTTATCATGATCATGAACTGGGACCTAAGGCCTTTATTTCGTTTTCCTAACCCTAACCCATTTTTCAAAGATGGCCACATGCAAAGTTTGCTGTTGTGTGGGAATAACCGTAACCGTAATTAAAAAAAAGTTTATCTGTATTTTACTCGCTGGTGAAAAACACTCTTGGCCTGAAGGTGGCGCCAGAGGAAAACTTAAAACAAAATTCATTCATTCTCGGTACATGTGTACATGAATATCAGTCCGTTACAGTTGAACAGTTAAGGGTGTAAGTGTAAATTGTGCTCTGATGGTGTCACTAGACAAAAGGTCAGGGGTCACAAAAAAATATTAGGATTCATCATCTTAAAACAGAAAATATCCACAGTAGATTTCATAAGAATTTTTGTTTTGAAATTTTAAAAATTGTGTCATGGACCAAAATGTTGTAAAAGGTGAAATTCTGACCTGATGGTCAAAACACAACATTTTTTAAAATAAAATAATAATCAGTCTTACCCTGGGTCCAGTGATACCAGGTGCACCAATGTTTCCCTCGACCCCTCTGATGCCCTGTGAGACATATTGCAGAGATGAGAACAGATGAAGAGCTGCTAACGTTTACTGTTCTCTATCGGCTGGGATCAAACAGCTCACCTGGGGCCCTGCGATCCCCACTTCCCCTTTTGGACCTGGAGGTCCTGGTAAACCCTGCAGGGACAGGCAACAGGGAGGTTTGGAGACGGAGCAATGAGAGACAGATTTATCTGAATTTTGGTGACGCCACTATTTCAGTTTAAACTCACCTGGAGTCCAGGTCGACCAGGATCCCCTTTTGACCCCGCTGCACCCGGTGGACCCTGGCAGGAAAATATGGCAACAGAAAACATGTAGTCTATTAGATTTATAAGTCCTTATACAACTGTTCAGCACGATGTGAACCATGGTTACAACCACTGTATAGAGGTACGTATTTAAGGGTGAGACGCTTCCCCACCGCTTTGCCCTGGACAGTCATTCCTCGGGGCCCTGCGCTGCCGAGGAGTCCAAGGCCTCCCTCAAATCCAGATTTTCCTGGAGGACCCACTTCCCCCTGAAACATAGAGCAAACTAACATGAACACATCGATTTGGGCTCCAATGTATCTTGAATAAAAGTGTAATGTGTGAATGCTAATGTCCATATAATATATACATAAATATCACCTTTTGGCCTTGCTCTCCCTTATCGCCTTTCCCACCACGAGGACCTGGTTTTCCCTGGTCAAAAGAAAAAAGAATAAAGTCAACATGTTCTCATCTGGATCGACAGAATAAGTGATTCAACTTAAAACTCTAATGGTGACATACAATTGGTCCGGGGGAACCAGGAGCTCCAGGGATGTCAGAGGAACAGCTACAGGTGTACGCCGGGGCAGGACAGCTCTCCTCATCTCTCTGATGCACACAACAGACACACACACACACACACACATACACACACACAACACACAGACACACACAACAAACATTAACAAAAAAACACACTAAATCAGCCCTTGAAGCCACAAGTATATTTATTTGAAGTATCCTTCATTATTGCAAACCCATTAGAGAAAAGTGATGACAGCAACATGATTGTGTGAAAGGGCAGAAGTGCACAGGTATGAGTCACTCTCACACATCTGTATAACCAACAGATTAAAATATCAGCTGCTGAATTTCAGTCTTTTTATTCCACAGTGAACTGTCAAGAGCTGGAAACCTTCGATGTAACTCAGCTCACCGTTTGTCATGTATTTGTTCAAAGAGGAGAATGAGGGTAAATGTAAATAGTGACAGACTGACCACTCCAGGCAGGTCACAGCAGGTGTCCTCTGAGGCCCACGTGGTGTTACAGACGATCTCAAAGGACTGCAGCTGGAACTGGACACAATGAAGAACACGGGAGGTAAATATGATTGACAGACTGGACCTGGATTCAGATTAAAATCAATAGAACTGAACAGAGCAAAAGTACCGGGGCAGATCCGCTACTGGGTCCTCGGGTCTTCACCAGTTTTCCCAGCATCTCGAAGCCGTCAGTGGGTAGGTTTCCCAGAGGGCGGGCTGGTCTCTCACCCACACGCTGGCAGTCCACAGACAGGGACACACTCACCTGGCTGACTGACAGGTGAATCTGCCAAACGGAAGAGAGAGGACTGATCCAATGGAAACACAAGTGATAAAATCACAGATTCTTTTTATCATATTAGGCCATTTCACCTGCCCTGCCACTGTCGCTCTTCACAATAAATTCAGTTCAAATTCTTCTATTGGCTCCTTGGTTATAAAACTTTATTGTTGGTCTTTATTATGTGTACTCTCCTTGTCTTCTTGGATGCTGCTGTACTGTGTGTGGAGTCTATTTCTAACCACCTCTTTCACCTTTCCATCTTGCTCGTTCCTTTTCTTTGCATGTCTTGACATTTCTCTTTTATTAGAGAGGACACAAAGGTGAGTGAGGAGGCTAAAGCCTTTTCTGCTCAGTGACGGTGGAGCTTGTGTTGTCCTCGAAGACGACCTCTGTGTGTATTATCTCACCTTGTGAAAACTGCCATAGAAGAGCCTGTGGACCTGCGGCTGGTCGAAGGTCAGTTCCTGCACCTCTCCCCTGTAGTCCAGACTGAAGTACACCAGGTGCTTCGTGGTAGCTGTGGAAGTACAGACGACGAGATTCAGTCATGACTTTTATTTCTCACATTGAGATGGCAATGTTTGATCTGGCTGGATGTAAGGAACCGCCTCTAGTGGCGCCACTGATGGCGTCTTGTCATTCCCAAAAAAAATTCAGCTAAAGGGAAAAGGTAGAGAAGTCTGAACATAATAAGAGGTGGACAAACATATTGTTGGTTTTGCTCAATAAGAAAAACATAGAAAAAACACTAACCTCATCCTTTCACTGTGAAGCAGCAGGTAAATGAATTTATAGACTAATCAATTAATTAATTTGTAGCTAATTGGCTATAATTTTGACTGTTTACACAGCACATTTTTTTCATGTATCACGTGTCATGATCTGTAGCTTGTTTCAAGATACTGAGAAATCCTGAAGCAATAAAAACATGGAATCATTATATCTCACCCCAAAGCTACAAACTATTTTCTATTAAATCTGAGTTGAAAGTGTCTGAATGTGACTGGATTGAAAATTAAATAAAAGTAGCTGCAACTAATAATTACACCTTCAAGTGTCTTGATCCACTAATCGCTTCAGCTCTAAATAAAACCATGAGCCACACTCAGAAAATAGAAACAGTGAAAACATGTTAAAGCCAATTAAAGAGGCAGCTCTCTGAGAAGATGTTAAGATGTTAAGTCTTCTCTCTTCATCTCAAGGCCTTACCACAGACCACAGGGATAATGAGGATTCCTTGCTGGCCGTGTGGGAGACTGACAGATGCAGAAATGTTACTCACGGTCGAGCACCACTCCCATCTTGGGCTGGAAGTCATCGTCGGTGAGCTGCCAGAGGGCGAAGGGCTCCCTGGGTGTATCCTGCAACACGCGGAAGGCGATGCTGACGGTGTGCTCTGGAGAGAAGCCTGCAGGGTGGATAAACCTGGAGGGAGAGAGGGAGAGATTCGTCAGATTTGCCGTTCTTCCTCAGAGGAGGTTTTGGTATGTGACACCGACTCTTTAACCGGTTGCGATTGGATTGCTGCAGTCACATTTGGAGGTCAACCGTGTATCCAAAAAGAATTGTTTAGTTAACTTTGTATTGTGCATATAGCTTGACAAACCTTTTAAATCTTCTAAACCTTCCTATTCAATACACATTTGTTTTACTTGCTCTTATTTATTTTAGTGGAGGATGAATTAATCTCACTTGGTGCTCTGTGTCAGCTGGACGTCTCTGTACAGGGTGAAGGTGGGGACGGTGTTGAAGACGAAAGGCTCGGCTGCCACGCCTTCAACGGACGAGTGCGCGCTCTGAGTCAGACCGAACGCTTCCATCATGTCAAACCCTGAGACGACAAACACGGGTCCGGAATAAAATGTTTAAATTCTTCAAAACAAGCCTTTTACGAAGGAGCTTGAAGTGATGTGTGACGACAGCTTGTCTCACCTTTAACGATGCTGTTTCTGATGGTGACTTCAGGGCACACTGCAAACACAAGAGGGCAGTGTTGAAGCAATGAAATCCAGGCTGCACACACCCGCGGCTTTTTCAGTCCAGACAAAAAAACACCCGTCTCACGGGCTCAAGGTTCATTACGAGGAATTTGCTACGTGATCAAGGACCATTTGATAAAATCACCTCTAACTGAAGATGCTATCAGATGTGATGCATGAAAGGACTTTGTATTTTGATGGTCTCATTCACATGTGTGTGGTCCTATATAAAGTCCTAAATAGTCCTCAGCATTACTATGAAATGGATTTCAGTCACATCACCGACACCAGCTGTCAAACATTTTCTCGTTGTGTTAGTGTCTGATGGATTCCTTCATTTTCCCGAGGACCTGCTGCAGGCTCCTGAGGAGCCACTGGACTCCAGATTAAAATGTCTGTTCAATTTGGACTGAAATGATGTCCCCAAAAAGAATTCATGTTCTAATCAGACTCATTACGACATAAGAGGATGATGTGTTGATTATTCACCTTCGTTGTGGATCGGATACATGCGGGGATGGATGGGAATCCTGGCTGGAGCTGTGGCTGTAAGAAAAACCAATAAAGACACATTTAACTATTAACAAAATGTCAAGACTTCTACTGTATGAATCTGTCAACAGAAACCGTCACAGCTAACGAGCGATTTGGATCATTATGTGCAGGTAAAGTATTTATTTAATAAGAAAGTCATAAAAGCGGATGCCAGCCTTCATGGTAAGCAAAAGTAACTACAACATCTAACACACTGTCTGTTACCAAGTTTAAATCAAACCTGTTGGATGGAGGATGGACACAGCAGCGCCTTCTGCTGAGCCGAGGAGCGAGTGCACGCTTATGCGATACAGAGTCTCTGGTTCCAGGTCAGTGAAGCAGTGACTGCTGCTGGACTCATCGACTGCTTCCTCCTTTGTGTCCTTGTCTATACACACAGACGGACAGGATGCACACGTATTCGCACCAGCGGGTAAATTAACATCGGTTTCTGAGACGGCGTTAAGTACATGGAGTCGCCAGTTACTATGGATTTTACTATAGATTACCTTTAACGGACTGGATGACAATACGATACCCATCCACGGCAGACACGGGTCTCCAAGACACACAGATGCTGGAGTGGTCTGACCTGACCACACTCACACTCATCACCCGCAGACTGGCTGGAGAGAGAGAGAGAGAGAGAGGGAGAGAGACACACACAAAGAGATGCAAACAAGAAATCATATTTACATACAGAGACGTCGGTGATGAACAGAAAAGTCAGCAAACAGAACAAGGACCTTCAATAAGTAATAACACAGAGGACTGGATGTTTGAGATTACAACCTCTTTTTACATTCTGTGTTAAAGATATTCAGCACGGCTGGTGTGTGTGAAAATGGTCCTAAACTTTGATTTAACAGTTCTGAGGAGATTTGTTTAAATCAAAATTAAAACTAATTATTTGCCTGTTTGTCAGCTTTACCAATAACTGATGAGAAGATAAAAATCAACATCCTTCTTTTGTCTTCCTGTGCTGCAAGATAACACGGTGACAGGTTTTTAGTTGACCAATTAAATCTACATATTGACATATTATGGCAGAGTAGATGGACTGTACCAAGTGTTTCCCTCTGAAGCGATGTCATTTTTATTTTTATATTTCTAACGTGTCTTCCACATAAACCTGCCGGCGTGTTAGCATTTAGCATGAGACAAGCTACAAGTTCAAATCTAGTCTCTTTTTATCAGCAGGCGAGTATTTCAAAGTGTGTGACTCACTGGTTTTGCCCTGAGCCGAACCGCTGCCTCCTTCTCTGTTGCGGTACTCAGCGGTGACCAGGATGCTGTAACGTGTGTCTGGCTGTAAAGACTCAAGCACCACCCGCTTTTCAACACCTGGGACCAACACCTGTAGACAACAAACCCACCTTTCAAAGTCAAGCGTTAAAGCAAAACATCTGTCGACACGGATGATTTTCTGTCCAGCAGGATGAAGGACAGAGCAGCTGGAGAGGTGATGATTACAGCTCACTTACAGTGTCGTCCTGGGTTTCAGCTCCGGTCAGTGCAGTGTAAGACACGCGGTACTGGAGGACGTGAGCGTTGGGAGGCACCCAGCTGACCACAAAGCTGACCGCAGTCTCCTCGGAGACCAACACACTGGCCGGGCCTCCGCCAGACACTGCAGGGATGAAATACAGAGAGCAGAGATATTTAGACTTAATACAAGATGTATGCAGGAAGGTTTTTGGCACCATTCTGTGTGAAAATCTCAGGTGATCAGCAGTTTGAGAAATACTCAAACCAAACCCGTCACCAACAATCATTCCTCAAATCAATAAAATCCAAATTTTAATTTTCATCTTTCCCAGAGCACTGGAGGATTTTCTGTCATGATCTGCCCCCTCCATGAACTTTGTTTAGACTTCTATTATTATTTGTTTTGGACTTTTATGTCCTGTTTTATTTTGAAAATCACTTACCCTGTTTGCCCATTGTTGTTTTGTCTTTGTGATTTGTTTTCCACCCTAATGTTAAAATTACATTTGGCTCCCACTTAAGGCTCAGTCTGTTTGTTCCTGTTCAGCCCTCCTGCTGTTTCCTGCTGTTTCCTGCTGTTTCCTGATGTTTCCTGATGTTTCCTGATGTTTCCTGCTGTTTCCTGATGTTTCCTGATGTTTCCTCGTGTTTCCTCAGTTTTGAGTTTTTGTTTTTCCTTCCTTTTTTCCCTTCTGCACCACTTTTCTCTACATTTTTGGGCTTTTTGTGTTGATTTAAACTCTTTTAGCACCTAGCGGCTTTAGTTTGTGCTTGTTTGCATTTGGGTCCAGAAATCTTTGACATCATACCATTTTTCTTTCCAGATAAAGACCTACTAAATATAGTAAGTTCATATTTAGTGAGAGAAATGCCTCTCCAGTGCTGCAGATTGTTACCAGATTAGTGTGTGGGTGTGACTCACAGGTGCTATAGCGTATGGCCACAGCTTCGCTCTGAGCTCCATCTCCATAAAGTGCAGACAGAGAGATCTGGTATTCCTTATCGTCCTCCACCCCCTCCAGGATCGCCCCTTCACTCTCACCGCTCACCCTCAACTAAAATGCACAACAGGGATAAAAACAGCAACACGTTATTAACATTTTATATTAATCATTAGAAAACATTATACAATCCCACCCTCCGTTAATCCGTCCTCACCTGTCTCAGGTCTCCTCCGCTGAGGGAGATCCACTTGATGAGGTAGGACACAACATCATCAGCTGCAGCCTCCCAGCGCACAGTGATGTCACTGCCTGAGAAATTAGACACCCTGAGGTCTGACGGCGAGGGCACCTTCACTAGGAGACGAGGAAAAGTGTAAGGAAAGAACAAAGTTTCATTTAATGTTGCTATCACACAAAATAGTTCCCTTGACACGTCAAATTGAATGTGAGATGATGTCTTCAAGCACATGCACGTGTGTCTTACGTGTGGTGACGTTACTGGTGAGCGCCGCAGAAAGGCCTTGTGGGTAGTGAGACTGGACTGAAACCCGGTATCTGGACAAAGAGGACAGGTTCTGCACCAGCACCGAGATCAGCCCTGTTACCTCCATCTGGAAAGATATCTACCATGAATGACCGACAGACTGCGGCTGCAGTTGCATAATCACATAATCACAAAATAAAATAACAGTATCGTAACAGTACAGACAACACTGTTAAAAAACAACAGACCTACTGGCTCAAATTGAGGTTAATAAGATTTTAAACTTCTAAAGTGAAGTTCAAAAATAATTCCGACATTTGAAGCAGCAAATCAACCTTTGTAAACCGGACAAATAAATAAAATAAATAAAAAGTTTGTGTCTCTGTAGAAAAGATTTGAAGCATAAGCAGATTAATGTCTCAGTTCTGGAGCTGGTTAACATCAGTGTGTATTTTTAATTCACCTGCTTGACGTCGCTGCCGTGGTTGGTGCTGTAGGTGATTCTGTGGCCGGGGACGTCCACGGCTCCGGGAACCCAGGTCACCCTCAGCCCACTGTGGGTGACCATCGGGAACTGAACGCTCAGAGGCGGCGGGAGAGGGACTGCAGGGAGGTAAAAGGTGAGGCGCAAAGAAGACGAAAGACAAGCGATTAGTCAGCGCACTGGAGCGACTTATTTTATGCATCGGGGAGTTTCTTTGATGGAAACAGCGTGGTGATAATAGAAAGATGAGGAAGGGGGAAGAATAAAGTGTGAAAATATAAATGGAATTTAAACAAATAAGGGATGAGAACATTTGTGAAATCTCTGAAGTCTTACACGTGGCAGCGACGGCAGTGACAGGGTCACTGGGATCCTCATCGTAGAGAGCGTACAGCGTGACAGAGTAGTCTGTTTCCGGCAGTAACCCCGCCAGCTCCACCACCGTCTGGTCTGCGCTGAATTTCTCCTGCAGCGATGGAGTTACACATACAAATGTGGAGTTAGAGGCTTGTTAATATAATAGTACAACGCTTTGTCCTGAGATAGGATTGTTATTGTTATTAATTATAAATCACGTGTGCAATAAACCGTCTTCTACAGTATGTGCCTTTCATTTCCAGTTCCCACCTCCTTGGCGTCGTCAGGCTCTCCGTGGCTCAGAGCTGAGTACAGGATCATGTACTGCGTCGCTCCGGGTGCTGCACCCCAGCTCACTCGCAGCGCGCTGAAGGAGACAGGCGTCACCTCCAGGTTGGCGGGCATGGCGAGGGCCACTGACGGAGGCAGGCGGGAAGAGACAGAGGAAAGAAGAAGAAAGATATTGTCTGATATTGATGTATGGTGATTTTTTTTAGTGCAACATAGTCACAGTGAGTGAGCAGGGCTTCTGCGTTGCGCTTATATACATATATATATATATATATATATATATACACAAGGATATTAACAGACAGGGACTGAATCTGAACGTGATGGAAAACTATTCAAGTCTCACATGTGGTGACAGTTCCTCTGAGAGCCAGGCCAACATTGTCCTCATACACAGGGAAGATGGAGACGTGGTACAGTGTCTGAGAGGAGAGGCCTTCCAGCAGCACGGTGGACTCCGAGCCGGCCAGCACCACCTGGAGACAGAGCAGCGCTGACAGTCAGACAAACACACGCACAAAACTGCAACACACACAAAAATGTACCTACAGTATATATGAAAACACACACACAGGACCACAACATTTTCCAATGATAACACAAAAATGACACAGTTTACACATGAACCCTGATTAATGGAAACTTCTGGAAGAGTCAGTAACTAATTAACTCAATGTTTCATGGTAAAATTACAGTCTGTTGAGCAGGGAATGTCATTTTCATAAAAAGCTCCAAATAGATTATACAGACTACATGATTATATGTTCATATATTTTTGGAATATTTAATATTTAGTCATTTAAACTGATCTGTCTTCGCTTTTGCGGCTGGTGATTACGTTTATTGTCGCATCCTGAGACAGAGGCGATGCTTTACTGAGGAGGATACACAAGAAGATAAAGAGAAGTTTTGCTCTTTGTTTCCTTTCTGACGGCTTCAGCTTTGTCTGTGCCGAACAACACAGTGGGAAAAATGCTGGATTATAACCAGAAAAATACAATACAACATGGAAGCTGCTTGGAATTCTTCATAACTCTGCTTATGTCTAATCGGCGGTAACGTTCCTGACCTCCTGCGGTCTCTGACCCTCGGCGCTGTGGTAAACCACTCTGTACTGTTGGACTGGCTTAGCAGGATTGGTCCAGTGGAGCTTCACTTCTCTGGAGCCCAGTTCAGAGAAGCGCAGATCAGTAGGACTGGGGTAGGAGAGGGCAGGGTCTGCTGTGGGCGCAGGCTCCATTCCTGCAGACACAGTAACAGAGTATTCACACATTGAACCTCGATGAGACGTCATGTGAAAAACCAATTACCTGCAGTGAAAAAATAAGGTCTGCATTTCAAGAACGGCAGATAGAAAGACGGACAGATGCAGTAGATAGACGGCTTACGTTTTTTAATGCCACGGTCTTCTATCCTCCCACACAGGATGTGCACGAGCCGTGCCACCAGCTTAGTGAGCAGAGGGAAGTCATTGACATTGTAGACGTTCAGATCCACCGGCTCCGACGCCACTTGTCTCAACTCGGCTTCATCAGCGTTCTTCACACCTGAACAACGAAAAGTTACAGAATCGTTTAAAACGACTCAACACAAAAAGCGTTTAGAACCAAATGCCTCCAAACACGTAACGACGAAAACGTTACATGAACCGTATTACATAACAATATGGCGCTCATAAATGCAGGGGATGAACGCGACCACCTCATCCTCATCCTCAGTCTCACCTACAGCGATGATCTCCACGCCGGCATTCTTCAGACGGTTTGCCGCAGCAATGGCATCATCCTGAGATTTCCCATCGGTCAACAAGACCAGGAAAAACGGCGTGTCCGACCTCGCGCCTGCCTCGGCCCTCATGTTCTCCTCCATGACGTGGAGCAGCGCCTGGCCTGGGAGGTGGATGCAAGGTTACACACTGACACACATACGGAACATATGTGTACAAAACAGTAGCCAAGGTGAGTCGTGTGAGATGTGTGTTTACCTGTAAATGTGTTTCCTCCCTTATATCTAAAATTCCTCACTGCCTCCAGCAGCTGGTCTTTCGTGGTGAAGTTGCTGAGGTGCCACTCGGTACGAGGGTCCCCACTGTACTGGGTCAGACCTGGGACAAACACACATCGTTACACAAGATCTTTTATTTTTATTTTTGTAAGACATTGGGAAAGGCAAATCCATTATACTTCATGTGGTTCATTTTAATAATCCTTTTTTTAATTTTGCTTTATGTTGTTACTACAAAGCAATTTAACAAAAAGCAGAAAGCAACTAAAAACTGTCAATAAATTGTGCAGGAACTGAACCATATAAATGTCATACTGATTGACGTTGCAATGCATCTAAAACTAAAAACAAAAATAATACACATCACACACATCATCCACCCCGTAAACAGAAGGTGTGATGGGAACAGGAGACACGGGACAGCCACTGTGTGGCACTGTGTCCACATGAACACCCCCCACCCCCCCCACGTCCGGATCCTCACCGATCTGAATGTGGTTGGGCCCGATGTGGAAGGGCATCACCAGGCCCTCCAGGAAGTCTCTGACACGTCTGAAGTTAGTGCGTCCAATGCTCCAGGAGCCGTCCACCAACAGCATGATGTCCGCCGCTGCATCACTGTTGCACTCAAATGGTTTCCTTGGAGACACGCCTTAAAAGGAAGGAAGCACACCTCACTCAGACTCTTTATATCGCTTTTCCCCTTTCATTTGTCACCCATCTGTATATTAGTGAGTGCATGGGTAAATGCATGGTTTTAGATCAGGAAACAGATGGCTCTGTGCAAAATCTGTGTGTACATGTGTCGACATAGTGCACACATGAACATGAGTGAGTTTCCGTGCATGTGAACGTGTGTGCTCCCTTGGATTACGAGGGAGAGGACACATGCGCCCTGCAGCTGAACAGGACGGCCTGTCATTATCCTTTCCTTTACCTGTCCCTCCCTTGTGTAAACACTGTCATCACATTTCAAACTAACACTTACTTGCTCTCAAGCCCGTTTCTTCCTTAATTCATAAGAAGAGCCGAAGTCGATGGTGGCCAGACGTTCCTTAAGATAACCTGCTTAACTTCCTGCTCAGAGGCAGCTGTCCTAATCATTACCATCGTGTTTCGGCTCATTAAAGCAACAAATGTCATCAAAAGCAGCAGCTTAGGTCCGAGTTGGTCGCGTTATGTCTTTGCAACACTGCAGCGCAGGGGTTACCTGTGACCGGCTGGGTGGGGAAGGGAGCCTTCCGGGGTTTGTCCTCGGCCCGTTTACCCTGTGTTGTTCCCTGCTCCTCCTTGTTCTCCACCTTAGACCGATCCCGCTCTTTTTCTTTCTTCCTCTTCCTCTTCTCTTTGGCAGTTTTCTCTGGGGCCTCGTCGGGGAGCTGAGAGGGGGTTTCAGTGGCTGGGGGCTCTGCGGGAGAGAGGTAATGGCAAGCACATGGGCGGGGTTGCAGTAAGATAAGCAGAGATTGTTTCGGGTACCGGTCCAGGCCGTACATGACAGGAAATCTCCTGTTGACATGAGATCAATCTGACTTCCTGAGTATCAAAGGGAAAAGTGAGAGAAAACATTATTTCCTTGTCAATACATAAACACAGTTTTTTTCATGATTAATAGGTTATTTTTTTTTTTGTTTGCCTTTGCCTGATACATACAGCCTCAACAATTTCTAACAATCCCTCACCGTCCTTCATCCTCCATCGCTCTTGTCCCTGCTTTTCTTTCCCGTGTTCCCTCGTGTTCTCTGAGGACGGTTACTCCAGCTGCTGTTGCTGGGACTGTCATTACTGTGTTTGTGTTTGTGCCAAAGCTCTTTGGTGAACCTCTTATTAAATACAGTGTACTGTACGTACGGGACACATGTGTTTGCTTGGGTGTAGGCGCGTGTTGGCGTCCCTGCACTCTGTCAGTGTCATAATGACAGCGGCCATAGAAGATCAGAGCGGTCGGGTTTCTGACCAAGACAAAAAATAATCTTCTCACACCACCCAGGGTTTTCGGTTCTTTGCACTGGTTTCTTTTATAAATCATTTCAGCTGAAAGACGGCTTTACAATCCCAGGCGTCAGAGTAGATCAGTGAACTCTCAGACCTGAGGTTAGGGGTTAGGCCTGTTAGCTTTTCCAGAGTCCAGGTTAAAGGGAAGGGATGATCAAGCTTTTGTTGTACTGGCAACACATGCTTTGAAAACGTCTTCCAGTTATTTGCAAATAAAATGATCATCTTTAATTATTATCAATATCAATACAGACAATGTAATAAGGTTTTAAAACAAGCAAAAACTAAAGATTTTATAATTGAGGTGTTTAGTTCAGTGCGCCATTATCCCATGTTGCTTATTGTACCAGGATCCAAGTGTGTGTGGATGTAGTGTTATTATCTACTAGCACACACTACCTGTAGTAGCAGCAGCGGTGGTGGTGGTGGTGGTGGTGGTGGTGGTGGTGATGGGGTCTGGATACAGAATAGTCGGCAGGCCCAGCAGAGCCTCTGTTGCATCATCCAGGTCTCCTGACCCCGACCCACCTGGCAACAACTTCTTCCTCTGCTCTCGGCTACCGCTGCGGATCATTTCTTCTTCCCGCAGACCCTCCACTGGAAGAGAGAAAGAGCAGCTAAGGGAATCACATATGAATAATCTACATGTTTTCATATTAATGTACAGTCTTAGTGCAGAACTCTGGTACTTTATAGAGTCCAAAGTTGTCACAAAACATCCATCCGTCCATTCTGAAGTCGGGTCACAAAACATTTTCACACAATTTCAAACTCAGTTGTAGATGTAGCAGGATACAGCAAATATGAAGCTAATTTGAATCCCACTACAAATGGAATAACTTAACATTACCACTAAGGGTCCACAGTCATGCTTGAGTCATTATGTCAGGGTTTCTCTGGTCAGGCACCTGCTGGGATAATGGATCAATTAATCACTTACTTCCTATTAGATAATTATCTCTACATGGGAAATGATGATGAGTAACTACAGGCGGCGCAATAAGACGACTAGACATGTTTGTTTCAGGCAGAAAGTGCTATTCCCCTGCTTTCTGAGTAAAATGACTGCAGGGCTGTCTGAACGCTGACGGTGCAGCAGCATGACTGGACAACATATCTATATAAAGCTGGATTTCAGGACTCGGTAGGGTTTGAGATCAGAGAGAGAAAACTGGACATGCCAGAGATAATGATAGAGCTGTCTGGTGCGTTGTTTTACTTCACCGTCTTAACTGCTTCATCGGGTCTTGTTGGCAAATCCTTGCCTGGAGTAAAGAGACAAGGTCAACGGCAGCAAATTGAGGGTGAAATTTGCACGGATGTAAAAACTGCTTTAACACAGTAACCTACTGTCACTAGCACGGCTCAAAATAAGTACTGGGCCCAGAGGGGCTTAAAGCGAATGGGAAAGGCGAAGACACATCAGGAAGGAATTCCCAGACTGCCATCATTCCAGCAAGACAGCCAGTGTTACGATTTTCCAATTTCCACATGTTTTTCTGGCCTGCCTGGACACGCTCGCCTCGACACAGTAACCTACTATCACTCGCACGGTTCGCAAGCAACCCACAGGCTGCATCCACATATTGTACAATCTAATACAAAGCCCGAGGAAGGTAGTAAACACAGCCTGACGGGAAAACGTCGAGAATAAAAAAGGCTCACGAATCAGTGAGGAATGGATAGACAGAGAGCTGTGCTGTGATTCACCCTCACCGCTGTAGGAGATAACAGTGATGGAGCCAGACACACAGATGTCACAAATCCCCAAAATCCCCAACCTTCCTTTGTTCTCCTCAGAAATCAACTGTAAACTTCAGACAAAACCGCTGTCCTCTCTGCGAGCCGCCCGTCCTTCCACACAGTCACATGGTGTGGGCAGAGAGTCATTACTGAACCATTACTGTAATTTCACCTGTAATGTTGCCTTTGTGAGCCACAGAGGAACAAATGTTGGAGGGCAGATTTACAACCCAGGAACACACGTAACTCATGTAAGTACACAGAGTAAGTTCAAACACAAGCCACTGTCAGCCTGTAATCCAGCCTGTGTGTGTGTGTGTGTGTGTGTGTGTGTGTGTGTGTGTAAGAATGTGAAAAATGCACCACTTCCTATCGTAAGACTTTGCTGTCTTGCCAATGTCATCACCATCATGCCTGTGGATTTTATGTCCCTTGTTCAAACCCACAAAAAATAAAAAATAAAACTGTAGCATGTTCCGTGATCTTTAGTTAATCAGAAAAACATTTTACGGATCTCAGATGAAAAACTAAATCCTGCAGTAGATTATAAAAGATGCTTCCCTGCACCATGATTGTCTGACACAGCTGAGTCTGCTATTTTCCTTTCTTACTTGATCTCAATAAAGTCTTTGTTCCCTTTGTGCTGATCTGCCTCCCTCCGTCCTCTACTCCCTTCTCTTTTCTCAACCTTTCTCATTCCCCCCGTCCACCTCCCTGCGTGCTTCTTACTCGTGAATCGTCTCTTGGCGAGAAGTTTCTCCGTCGTCCCGTTGAGCACGAGGACTTGGAGGGCGTATTCCTGACTGGAGTCCAGTCCTGCCACGGTGGCCCGGCCCCGCGTGGTGGTCAGCATCAGCTCCGGCTGCGGAACCTCTGGAAAACAAGACAATAGATGAATTACTGCCTTGGTACTGACATGAGATTAAGTCTAAAGGGAAAGTCGCAGCTCCTGGCTTCTCCGAAAATAAAAAATAAGCCTGTATTTTAGTTTTGAGCTCCGCGGAGCTTTATTGCTATTACAACAAACACGGGTAGGAACTTGCCTTGATGAGCTCGTGATGCAGCACAGACAATACAACAATCAACACCGCATTGTACTTAAATAACCACATACATAAAACATAATAATGTAGACAGAATACCATGAATCTAAAAGATACACAAAAAAACCCCAAACGTTAACTGAAGAGTCAAATAATCTCAAAGAAAAATATAAACTAAAAACAAAGTATAAAGTGCCAAAGAGTCAAATAGCCTCAGGGAATGTACTTCTTCTCTAAAATCTCTAATGATGTTCTAAGCCTTTTAGCCTGAGCCTCCCTTTTTAGGGAGTGGTGAGTAATTTTAGAAGCAGCCTTGACGACTTTCTTGACTGTGTTTCTTTCAGCATTAGTCAGACTACAAAAGCAAAACCGTGACGAAGAAGGTCAGCAACACTTTCCACAAAATACACACTCTCTGATGAGCCAACTGAAACAAACTTTTCTAAGGTTATCTCATATTTTAGTGCCAGGGAAATTTTTTGTCTTTTATGATTTCAAAAAGCAGCTTCCCAGAGTTCCCTCTCTTAAAGTTGTGTTAATATTAAGTTGAAGGCCAGCGCACGTGATCCCTGCTATATGCTGATTCATCTGATCTTCTTACTAACCCTCCACAGCCAATCTAAATAATGTTTTAATCCAACAAACTGTATGGAAAGAATAAAGAAGTTAAGAAGAGCAACTCTGGTGGCTTAAAGAGGATGTTCAACCACTTTTCTACATGTTGTTATAATATAATAATTACCGATTACAGTACAGCCTCGGGTGCGTTCTTGATCTCGTATCATTTGTCACAATTTATATTCGATTGTAGGCTTAACTTCATTTTTTAACACTACTCCGAGTACTTGTCTGATTAGATTGAACGATTAAAAGAAATCTTAAGAAATGTGGAGTGTGTCTGTTTTATCTGTGTAAGTAAACCCAAGGTAAAACTCATTATAAATACAAACTGTATTTACATTTAGCCCAAAGATAAATGTCAGATACAACACAGCACAGATCTATGTTGCAACTGTCTGCAATTCTTTTTAATACATTTCCCAGGACTGTGCGGCCACCTTTTCAACCTCTTTACTAGCCCTCCCTCCCAGACCTCACACCTCTGGGCACGACAAGTCTTGTGTTGGACTCAAATCTTCCTCTAAAGCCCCCACCCCCCCTCTCTGTCTCTGTTTGAGACCTGCCTGGGCTTAGCTGCACAGTGTGGAAGGGGAGATAAGAGGGTGACAGAGAGGAAAAAAGTCAAGGAAAAATCACACAGATGTGAAGGAGAAGTGGAGGATAAAGCGACTGCGTTCTTATCCGAACCATCACGTGTGAAGCAAGAGACACTAACATGTTCGTGGCAGTCTGGATTGCACTGAGATAAAAGGCACTTTCACACTACATGGATTTGCTGTTTCAAACTGGAGAAGGAGGAATCCAGGTTCACGCTGAAGATGTATGCTGATGTAAAACGTTTACGATCAGACTGGGACTGGATCTTGGTCAATCCCTTTTATGATATACCTCTATAAATTCAAGGAAAATGCAGGACTTATCTAGAGACCATTCTTTCTACTAGTTTTTATCAAAGCAGCACACAGATTTCTTACATGTCAGCCCAGGTTTCTTCAGCACATGAAATGTTATCATGCCCTCTATGCTAGAGAGAAAAGTCTTCTCTGAGTCTGAATCATTTCTGTTCTGATTACATGATCTCTATCTCTTTTTAAATTCCTAACCACAATCCTGTTGTTATATCAACATTATTACCTCTGTGTGTGTGTGTGTGTGTGTGTGTGTGTGTGTGTGTGTTTGCACGTTCTTCTACATGTGAAGTGAAGTCGTGTTTTTTTGTTAACTTGTGAACTGTGCAGAGAGTCCTTGGGTCACGTGCACTTTAAATAAGCTGAAGTTGAACTTGAAGTTGCTGTAGCATTACAGGCCAAATAGAAAATAACAGCCTGAGACTAAAAATACACAAAGGTATGTAGACGTGGGTGAACGCACTAGAGAGGCATTGCAGCAGGACATGGGAGTGGAAATCCCAAATGATCCGTGGTGATGGAGCAGGGCAGTTTATTATTCAGGCATAACAACAGACATGAGCTATGACGGTTCAGAGTAAAGCACAGATATCACTTGCCTCCTCATATAATGTTTTCCTTGCACAACTTTACAGTGTAAAGTGTAAACGCTGCGTGTTTGAGCGTTGATGGACTCAGTATATTTCACGCTGTCGTTCTCAACACTTCAACACAGCCAGGAGAGTCTCACCTGAGATGGGCCTCACTCGGACCTTGTAGCCCTGAACGGGTCCATCGGCCTCCTTCCATTTCATCTGCAGTCTGTCCTCAGATAGGACCGTGAGCTTCAGACGACCTTGACATTCACGGAGACAAAGGGAAGAAAGAAAAAGAAAAAAAAAAAAGATTCAGGTTTTGAAATGCATGAGTGTCTCCGTGTTGCCCTAGTCGAAGATTTGGGTCAAGAAAAAGGGGAGAGCGCGACAGTTGTAGGCTTTTCAGAGATCAAAGAAATAAGCCCTCTCACTTCCTTCTCCCTAAATCAAATCCATCTCTTGTTTCGACTTCATCTACATAATTTCCAGCAGGGGTTTTCTAACAAGCAGCGTCTTTCATGTTTCTATCCTCTCACCCTCCGTCCATCCCTCTCTCCAGCTGCCCCTTCACCCATCAAAGCATGCCCTGTCCTCCGGTCTGCTATAGAAACAGGAACAAGACGCTGGTTGGGAACTGGAAGGTCATAGGTCATGTCAGAGGAACGTCACACACATACACTGTGTCAGGATTTTGTATGTAATATGTGGCAGGGTAATAGATGGAGAGGAAGATGGGGGGGTAGGGGGGCAGGGGCGGAGGGGGTCCGGGGGGGCGGGGGGGGGCAGCGGGGAAACGGAAGCAAAGAAGACAAAGGAGTGTAGACATGAACATGAATCACAGAACTTTGTCTTCATCGCTTCTGTGGATGTATGACCCTCAGCACTCTGACTGACATGTATGTATGCATGTGTGTGTGTGTGTGTGTGTGTGTGTGTGTGTGTGTGTGGGTGTGTGTGGGGGAGACTGTATATTTGGGTCAGGGGCCTCTGGAGGGTCATCCTTTTCTTGGGAGCCTGGCAGAGGATCTTATAGAGTGTAATGGGGATTTAGAGAGACTGGGGTCAAGGTTTAACAGACCCACTAGCAAAAACAACTTTTCCAGGCAGGCGGGGATATTTGTAGACAAGCACAGTAGCTGCGTTGTACTTCCTGATTTGTGGGGAAAGAGATTTGTGTGGTTGTGCCTGACATATTTAAGTTCAGCACTGAAATAGTAAGGCCTTTGAGTCTTGCAGATAGTTTTTTTTCAATGATATGTGCAATAAAGTGACCACAAAATAAATATAGAAATTACAAAATTCTCAAAAGAAGGTCAACATCATTGAAAATCACTGCACCGTGATGTATTGTTCTTCTAAACTAGTGGAAGAAAATAGCTTTTATGGTAAATAAATGTTATTCAGTTGCCATCAGTGTAGCCTCTGTGTCAGTAGTGATTGTTTCAGCATTTTGTTATCGATCTGCATGCAGCTCTACGAACACCTGTGGCATGTGGTACAACAAGAGATCGGCCGCATGAATGTGCAGCTGACAAATCTGCAGAAATGATGTGATGCAATCATGTCACCCTGGAGCAGAATGTTTCCGACATCTTGTTGAATCCGTGCCATGAGGAACCGAGGCTGCTTGGGCGAAGGGAGGAACTACCCAGTCTTAGCATGGTGTTGTGCTCACTGATTGTACATGGTACTAGGTAATACTAGTGTGGCGGCGTGTCGACACAGAAAGAGTTTTAGCCATGCAATAACACTTGCTCATGTTATTGGTTATGGTAAAATATTTTATATCTTTTGAGATATAAAATGCTAGCTAACTAGCTAGCTAGCTGTGTACCCTTTAAAAAGAAAAGAACAAGGCTATGGCACTTTTTTCTGGTCATTTTCTTGTGTCAGTACAACAATTTCATCCATAACAACGTTAGCGAAAGTGATATTTAGCACCGAAGGCTGACTACAATACAACACAGATGTTGTTCTAGACCCTATGAGGACCCTGCTAGCATGATGCACCTCAGACCCATCATCTCTAGCTGTGGATGTGACATATCGGTGACATGTTTTCCTTTAAGTGGTAATCAAGGGGCATATATTGGTCATGAAAGGCACTCTACCTTGGCCATGGACCCCCGGGGACAGTAGCAGGACACTGAGCAGGAAAAACAGCATTAGCCAGAATGAAGATGATGATGATGATGATGATGATGATGATAATGATGATGAAGATGACGCGGGGAGGTGAGGAGACATGAGACAGGTGGAGCCTGGAAATCATGAAAAACAAAGGTATTCATATCCTCTTATTAAATATACTGTAATATTATTGCTGTAATTTGTATTTATTTATATTCATTGAAATAATTTCTTAAAGGACCAGTGTGCAGAATTTAGTGTCATCTCGAGGTGAGGTTGCAGATTGCAACCAACTGAGTACCCCTCCCCTCACGCCCCGCCTTAACCCCCCCCCCCCCCCCTTTCAAAATGTGCAGGAGAACCTACAGTGGCCTTCAGGTAACGTAAAACTCTAGAGCCAGTTCTTGGTTTGTCCATTCTGGGCTACTGTAGAAACATGTCAGAGCAAGTAAAAACACAACAATTCCTAGTTTCAGGTGATTATATCCCATTCCAACAGATTCTCCTGAATCCTACACACTGGTCCTTTAATCAAACATTTTAAATATTGGTCCAACTTGATTTGATCAAGAGGTTCAAGGGTTTTGTGCTGCTGGTCACACCAAAAAAAGAAATCTGAATTAGTCAACTTGCAGCATTGTCCACTATAATCAAGAAGATACCCTGAGAATCAATCAGCCATGAAAATAATAAAAAATATTGGCTGATATTGTTCTTTTCTGGACAGATTCACTGGCTTTTGAACAGGTTTCATGCCAAAGTAACAAGTGGCAGATAAAATACTTTTCATTTTGGAAAAACAAAAGCACCAATTTTCATGTCTTTACCTGGGCCCCAGCAAATCCTGTCACATTTTCCCATGGGAACTCTTTTATGGCCGACTCAGACTACAGGTGCTTCTGTGCTTGTCCCCATTACAGACCCTCAAACTTCACACAGCTAATGACATGCACAGGGCTGTAATATTAACAAACACGCAGCACTTTAGGAGACCATAAAACTAACACGCCTCTGTCTGAAACGGCCAGCATTTACAAGATGTACACACGAAATACCCTCAACTTATTCTGATACTAATCACACTACTTTATTAGAATGTTTCGATGCTTTTTGTCTCATGAAGAAAGATTATTTGCAAACATGGGATTTTTTCTAAGAGCTTTGAGAGCCACTGTTTTCACTCTGCTCTGCTACAATACATATGTATACGTTCATCACAACTAGGCGTCATGTATTTCAGGGGTCAGAAAGTAAAAAGTTAACTGACCACAGCTCATTTTTACATTTAAAAGGCCTGATTCTGATCAAATAAAGCTAAATGTACTCTATCATTTTGGAATATGCTGGGAAACTGTAGGAAAAAGTCAATAAGTTGTGTAGGCAGGTGCTCTTTAGAAAACAAAGGCAAAAACCTCTGACATTTGTTCTTTGTGAATAAGAAGACTGTTCAACAGAATGAAGGCTGAACAAAGCTACAATTAACAGACTGGTAGCTCAGCTATCACACTGGCCGTCACAGACCAGAGGCCGTGCATGAGACAAGTGTTCAGAACAAATAAAATTCATCCGTTAAATTATGTTTGGTGGAATGAAGGTTCAGTTGGTTCAATGTGAAACGATACAGGGAACGGAAAAAGCGAGGACGTGTGAGGAGATGAAAACACTTGACAGCTTTACTGACAATATAATTAGCACCTGCAGAAGCTGCATATCAAACACACATACTATATGATATATATATATATATATATATATATATATATATACAGTATAGAATCTTTTCTATCTCTGATGGTAGTCAAGTTTGAAAAAAACATTAAATTATCCTATCAATCAAAAGATAAATGTCATGTTTTTATAAATGTAAAATCTCTTTCATTCGTCGTTGACATTTATTTCCTGTCAGAGCCTTCTACTTGTATTTCAGACGTATGTCATGATTACAAAGGCCACCACTGAAGAGGGTTTGAGAGAAACTTCAAGTCCGCCTAAAGGCTTTTCAGACCACTTGATACGCAGCCATCATGTGCAGTATGTGACGTGACTTTATTGCTCTTTTTGTATGTTTTCTCATGTTTCACATGTACCTGCTTGCCTGAATGTTGCCAAGTCTGAGTTTATACTTGAGTCGCATGTCATGCATACCTGTCTGCCCACCCGTCAGACACAGAGGAAAAGATGGGTATTGTTATGCAATGCCGGTGGATCTACCTGCCAAGAGGATTAGACAGTTTCCTCTTTCACTGACCCTCTTTTCAATTTTCTGTGTTCGTGTAATTAAGTTGTCAGGGCAAGAAAAATCAGGACAACAGCATTTAACTTTGGACAAAACTGCAAATGACATCTTAAGTCATCTGATATTTTTAGTATACACAGTAGACTTAGACTAGATTATGTTGGTGTCTATTTGTAAAGAGTCGGTTTTTCTCTCTGAATAAGAAAAGAAAAACACACTGAACTTTTAATTCTAATGTCTGCGGATGTGTCTATGGAATTAGAATATTAATTACTTCTATTAGTTATCTAATGCTGATATTGGTCTGGTTTCTGTTACTGTGCATC
Organism: Seriola dumerili; assembly: GCF_002260705.1. Classification (NCBI taxonomy): domain Eukaryota; kingdom Metazoa; phylum Chordata; class Actinopteri; order Carangiformes; family Carangidae; genus Seriola; species Seriola dumerili. The sequence goes on along the minus strand of NW_019174709.1, from coordinate 441,397 downwards.
TGTAGATGACTACACTACATTGAGACTAAAGTGACCTCAAGTCAATATCATCATTCATTTATTGATGCCTTTACTGCCTTTGGAGTGATCTCACCAGGAAGAAATGACCACCACACAATAGCTTGAACTCCAGTTCACCCAGCAAGTATCCAGGTGGTTTGATGCAACATCAGACTTTGGAAATCTGAATTTATTTTGAGCTGAATAATGTCATAAACTTAAATTCAAATTTAAAAACCACCATATACTGTACACATGAACTGAGTAATATGAAAGTGAGGTAAGTAGACACTAACTGCTTAAGCAACAGCACTTATTTAGAAATTATAAGCTTTATATATACATTACTAAATGGTTTATAACACACTATGATGAAGTTGTAAGTACATATAATTATATATAAGTGTCTATTAATGTATTTGTCAACAACTAAGTCCTCCTGAGGGAACCCATAGAGAGCCCTGGTGTATAAACAGATGAATAAATGACAATAATAGCTGTAATAATATCAAACGTCTTCACAGGTCAATTTGAAATTCCCCCCGAAAAAATCTTTGTGCATATATATATAAACTTTAAAATGTTCAGTAGCTGCATCCAACTGCATTATAGTGTGTTCAAATAGAGGGACTTTTGTAATATGAAAGTGATGTTATGCAGACACTAGCAATTATAAGCGTTATATAAAAGTTACTGAATGGTTCTATAATGAAGTCGTAAGTATATATAATTACATATAAGTGTATATTCATTTATTTGCAAACAACTTTTGAACGCTGGTGTATTAACAGATGAATGACTAACACAGTTGTTATAATATCAATAACGCTGATAAAAAACACTGTACGTTAATCAATACTTTTAGTGCTTTAGCTGCTTGCAGCTGCATTACAGTGTGCGCTGCTACAAGCTGTTTATTGACGCAAGGAACAACGCGACGCTGTTACTTGGTAACTGCGTACATTAGCTCGTTTCTTTTAGTAACTGCAATGCAGAAAATGCAAGGAATGTGATATTTAGTTGTTTTAAATCAATAAGAATTATATACCGAGTTATTTTAATGCATGTAAGTTTCGTAAAAGATGAAAGTTCGCTGCATTCATACCCATGTCGCTCGCGTGAAAACTTTTTTGTTTTTTTTAACAACAGTGAAACGAACAATAGACACAGCTGGATTTTGAACGTCCACCCTCGTTTACTTGAGAACTTCTGACTTGACGAGAACAAAACTACGTGCAGTGACAATGATACAACAACTTCTTCCGCCTTGTTGCAGCAGCCAGGTGAGGTCTTACCTGGCCGTTCGGTGAGTCCAGGTTATTCCTCCAGACAGACTCCACACAGCATACCACAGGTGAGATGTCAGCACGCGCCAGCTTCGCTAAACTGTGGAGCCAGCTCCCTGCATCAGGTAGTATGTGAACTCTCCGGGGTGAAACTCGAGAAGCGAGGCCGTCCCGCTGCTCCAGCATGGGCGTGGTGCTCCGGAGAAGGCTATAAAACCTCCAAAGAGCAAACAAGTCCAGTTTAAATATTTCTGTAGGTGTGATAATTAATCACCATATTGCACCCTATCAGTGAATGAGCAGCAATGGCATGCAGAGACCACAGCTTCACTGCATTAGTGAGTAATTAAATAATTTCCAAACAGCTGTGTTGGACCGTGACCATACTTGGAGGCTAAACTACATGAGTCTAGACTGGCAGGTCAACCAGGGGCAGGGTGGGTATTTATATGAATGTTTAATTACAGCAAAGATACCACCTGTGAGTCATAGACAACAACCTGAAGGTCCCATATTGTATAAAGTGAGATTTTCTTTGTCTTTTCTCGGGTATAAAGCAGGGCTAGGTTATAAATACCAGAGTGCTCAGTCCACAGAGAAACACACACAGCCTGTATTCAGAAACTGAGCCGTAAAACGGGCCGTCAGGACTGCTGTAACTTTGTGATGTCACAACAAAGCAGTCACATCTCAACCCAGCCCACCTGGACCCACAACATTTATCCTCCCAGGATTTGGTTTCTCCAAGTGTTTATCTGAAATCTGCTATATTTTCACTCAGAAAAAAAGTCAGCCAATCAGGAGAGAGGCTCAGAGCCTCCTCTCCTCTGATTGGCTGACAGACCTGTTGTTACTAGAGCTCCAGAGAGAAGCCAGACGGAGATATGAAACTACATTGAGATGGTTTTTAGTTCTTAAACCCACAATTATATCTTCTTGGATATCAAAACTAACTAATAAAACACTGGAAAAGTATAAAATATGGGACCTTTAAATTTCCAAATGTTCACCGTACAATAACAGAAATGTTTCTAATGTAAGAATTTTGCTGGGGAAACCTTTCCAGCTATAGATGCAGTTGGGCTCGATTATTGGATAAGAACCAGACTTGAAGAGACCTGTGTTCCCTGCAGGAGCACAGTTAACTACGTTGAATGTAAATAAACTCAGTTACCTCAGTGACAGCCCAAGTTAGCATGGCATCTTGACTCGTGAGTAAATGCAATCAAATGGATGGACAGGAATGCAATAAAATCTAAGCCGATAAGGGAGAAGGAGAAAAAGAGATTTTGAAGTGGGCTTGAATTAAAAAGACGATATATTTTTACTTATATTTTTTTTTTAACTTTATTTCTCAATGATTTAGCAACAACGCTGCCTTTTCACAGAAACTCATGATGTAAAAAAAAAGAAAAAAGAAAACATTCAAAGACGTTTACCCTCTGAAATGGCTTAACACTGAAGAACTTCAGCTGCATAATCACAGATTTAATTATATATATAATAAGCTCTTAAAAGTAGCCTTTTTCAATGCTGTAACATTAACAAGGCACAATAAGGTATAATCATATCACATCTCTCCACTAACCATTCATTTTAGCTCCAACTCTGCAGCTCAGTTAATCCTTTATGTTCAGTTAGAGACTATGAAGTAAACTTGATTAAAAATGGCCTTATTGTGACATGTTCCAGTATTAGGACACATACCATTAAAAAATAAAAAAAAATGATCACATTGAGAGGGTCTTCATGCCACTAAACCTGACATCAATCCGACCTTTGCTAAGGTGCAGGACATCTATTTTCTGAGACAGGGCTTGGCATCAGCCATTTTTGCTTCTACAACTCAACTCAAACACTTGATCAATAAAATTAGTCAGTCAACAGAAAATGAATCTGTAACTTTGATAATTAATTAACAATTCAAGTCATTTTTCAAATATAAATATAACATTTCCTACTATCTCAAAGGTTCTACAAAATATGAGGAATTGCTGCTGTTGTCTAATGTGAGTTTTAGACAGTTGGACAAAACAAGGAATTTCTAGAGGAACCTTAAGGCTTTAGGAAGTTGTGATGGCCGTTTTTCATTTTTTCCCTCACATTTTTTTTAGACCAAACAATTATTTGCTTAGTCAAAAAAAAAGTCCTGCAGATTTATTTGTGATTATGATAATCACTGCAGCCCTACGGATCATGTTGATCTGGTTGTATTAAATTGTACAGCAGATAAATCAGCCGACAAACAAGATCAGCAAAGCCATCTGCAAGAATAGGAATCTCTGGACCCATATAACACATGTGCCATTGCTCTCGCTTCTACACAAAATAACTTAAGGATGTCCTTTTCAGAACCAGGCTACATATCTAAAGGCAAATAAATAATGTAATCTGGTTACCACGGCTCCCACATTATATTACCAGGATACAAGAACACTTCAAATTCTAGTTGATTTTCACTTAATCAAACACTTGTAACCGCGCTTCAGTCTCCTAACAGCTTATTCTGTGGGCCATTTTGCAGAATGCTATTAATATATACCTATATACACACATATGTATAGGTATATATACCAAAGTAAGATGTTTCCACAGTGACAAGTATCTAGCAAAGAAAAATGACCCACTACAATTCAAGGTGTGAAAGTATCATCTAAAGCTGTGGCACTCTCTTCCTCCATACATCATACTTTGTTGACACTTGCATGTATTAGCTACGTTTCTGGAGCGGCCCTAAGGCAAAGCATCATAACTTATGTCACGTTCAAAGTCCACAGTTACTGTACAGCTGATAATGAGGCCCTGGCCTCGCCTGAAGACAGGATCAGTGGAAGTAAAGAGCTGAAGATGCTGTTCCCTCTTTTTTTGTGGCAGTGTGTTCCAAACAGTTTTTGGAAGTGCTCCAGCATTTATTTGGCGTCACTGTTCAAACCCTCTGATGGAAAGGTTGTAAAGGACTGACATCCTGTGATGTCAGTGCAGAGTGATTTCTTGCTCCTCATCTTCGTCAGCAGCTGATTCCTCTGCTTCGTCTCTGGTCTGCTGCAGTAAAGGCAACTCGAGCTCTGGGCTCTTACTGTTCAGCTGCCTTAAAGACGGGACCTTATCTGATGGAAAATAAAACAAAATTCACACTGTCAATGTTATCATCTCTTCTTAAAGTCCACCTCCACTCAGAAATGTGTGTGATTGTTGTTACCTAACTTAGATGTTTGAACCTGACAGAGCGTAACACTAAACGCTACTGTCACATTTTCCGACTGAAGAGGGAAAGCTTCTCTGTGCTCAATTAAATCTTTGTGTAAGACGTGCATGTACGAGCATGATTTTGTGGCATCACAAAGAGCGTGGAAGCCAATCCTGGTTCAATAGGCAACTCACACAAGTGTGATGTTGAAACTTGAAGCCTGCTCAGTGAGGTAGGAAACATCTTGTGTACAGTAGTTAAACTTTTGAAATTAAAAACAGAAGGAACAGATGTAATTTTTTAAGTTTTTAAACAAGAAAAACCATATCAGACAAAGCACATTTTATATATCATTAAACATATCTAAAAGGGATTTTTAAATATTTGATTGACTTTTTTTCAGACCATATAATGAACAAAAACAAAAAATAAAAACGAACTTACTTTTCGAATAATATGTCTTGAGTCCCACATGCAATGAAATGCCACACAGACACACAACACATCCCATCCAATTAAGCCCGCTCAATTTGTCTTCCGTCAGAGCTGCTGCCAAAAGCAGAGTACACACCTCCTACAGGAAAACAAGACAATAAAAGGGACGAAAGAAAGGGTGTATTTAGTGGGTCTGAACAAGACCAGAACACTGCAGCCTCATCAGGCTTTACAAAGCAAAAAAACAAAAGTTGATTAAAGTTGACCCAGAAACTTTCAGAGATAGAATAACAGCATAGTTGTTTGTAGTGTTTTGGCTTAGCAGACTCCCATAATAAGCAATAAAAGCCAACACAGTGAGCTCACACACTGAACTGAAACGGTACCTTGAAGATCCCTGATATGGATAGAGTGAGGCTGGAGGTTCGAGAGACTAGCAGGAACTCTGAGAAGCCTAAACCAAAGGCCAGTGAGCCGCCGATGCCCAGCGTGAAGAGTGAGTAAAGGAGAGGTGAAAGCTCCGTCACCCGGAACAACTTTTCTGAGGTACTGAGGCTCAGCCCTGCAGAGAGAGGTGTGTGATGAAGGCATTACTTTACAAGACACTAATCAGCTTCTATGAAGAGGTAATAAGGTGCTGAACGTCACCTGTAGCACTGCTTGAGCACGTTAAGGTTAAACCTGACTGAAATACCTTATCAGTGTTGATTTTGTGGCAAGCCATGTCAAGCAGTGTGATCGACACGGTTTTCAGAAAAGGCAGAGAAACTGAACGTTAATGAACATAATTGTATTTACAGGTGTTCTTATATCATTTTTTCCTTCCTGATACCAATTCCCATACCCAGGACCAATCCAATGCCACTGCATTAAAGAAAGTAACAGCTGCTGTTTTAAAACGGTATGAAAAATTTATTAACAAATTTCGTGGTATCAAATCAGTGTTTACTAGGTTTCCATCTCCATCTCCTAACTACCAAAAATCACACTGTGATCATTAAGACTGGATTACTGGAGTGCAAATAGCTAATAATAAGCTACTGAGGCTGCGTAATGTTTATATAACATTTTTCATTGAACTGAAATACTATAACCAGGACTATAGAGGTGATCACTCTTTACTGCAGAGTGAGGAAGACGAACTGCAGCTTAAGAGTGTGTCTCACCTTCGTTATAAAGGAAGAGGGGAAAGAGGCCAAGGAACATGAGAGGTTGTAGGTGGTACATGGCATCTATTGGGTTCTGAAGGCCTGGAAGAAGGAACAAGATGAAAAAAAAAAAGGTTGAAAGAGGAAAACAATAGGGCCATAAACTTCTGTGAGTTTCAGCTTTTAAAAATCATTGCTACAGTTATTGGCAAAGCATCCTTTAATTACAAAATCAGATGTACTGAATAGTTCTGTCAGACTGTTTAATTCTTCTCTTAGCTGCCCGTTGATTATACCGTTTTAATTTCATTATTTTTCACATTTGTATTGCTGCAGTGCTTCTCTCGAAGGGTTTCACATGAAGCTTCTTATTTATCTCTTCATTCAAGGTGAGAGGGCTTGTGTTTTCATTTGTATTCTGCCTCTTTCAAATGCTTCACAGGTAGTGGTTTGTTCATCTGTTTACCTCAATATCTCATTTCACTCAGGGTGGGTTGTCACGGGAGTGAGGAAGCGTATAGTCATAGTTGAGTTTAGGTGTCCATGTGGCTAAAATGCCCTAAAGCACAGTAGCTGCAACAGGTGTGCTCAACATATATTCAACACTGACCCAGCTCTGCTTTCTGCATGAGGACCTGAGTGAGGGTCCAGCGGATCCCGCCGATGAAGGATGCCAGCAGCGCCATGATGAATCCCTCCAGGTTAAACTGTTGCGCTTGAAATGTAACCATAAACATGCCACTGGAGATCAGCAGGACCACCAGGATCAGGAATGGGTTCTGGTTGAAAAGGACAGAAAAGAGAGATGGTGAGAAACAAACATATACAGAAATAGAGAAGAGGACTGGAGAGTCTGCAAAGACTTCGGATGAAAATATTCGTAACTTGGAGTAGTTTTATAATTATTATAAGAGGTTATGTGCTGTGCCTTGTGTGGGGGTGTGCCAAGCTTGTAGATGGGCAGCACCAACAGACGTACTGATGTCAATAGGATGAGGAAGTAATGTCTGGGCCCCTGAACTAGGCGTTTCATACAAAGGAGAATATATAATAGAACCTAGACCTGCTTTATAATTAAAAGAGATACGGAAAGCTCACATTATACGATATGGGACCTTTAATGTACACCATAGCACATCATTTAAAAATTAAAAAGAATTGTCACTTACCGGCTCCTCTAGTTTAAACACCAGAGAGAAAAAGAGGATAAAGACAACAGCTGACGACTTGGTCATAGTGTACCTTGAATGACAAAAGATAAGAGCCACGGTAGAATGGAACAATTCAATAACAGGTTAAATAGCAACACTAATAAGCTGAAGTTTATCATTTCATATTGAAGTCATATCATATCATATCATATATCATATCAAAGACACAAACTTACAAGCTGATGGTGATGAAGAGGAAACTCCAGTTGGAAAGTCCAATATCCAATGCTGTGGCCAAGGCTGGGTAAGACAGACAGAATTTAGAACACCTTTGTTTCTGGTCTACTATTTTCTAACTATCAATTATGAATAATAAGGCAGGACATCAAAGGTGAAAAGAGATACTGTAAGAGTTCATAATTATCTAAATAACACTGAAAACAGCTCATTTTAGGCTCTGAGCATGGATATTTTGCTGCATAGCTGGAATACTGTCTGCTGCCTGTTACTGATTCAAGACAAAACAGAAAAAGGGGCGAGACAATCATAACATTAACATTTATATATATCAAATAAATCTACTTTTTTTAATGATGGTTAATTGCTGTGATTGCTGCTCTGTTGGTTTTTTTTAAAATCTTCAACTACCCCTTTAGTTGTGATGTCATGTTTCTATCAATGTGGACTTTAGCCCAAGTACTCGTCACTGAAAGATTATGTCAGTGAACATGATAAGAGACGACTGTCAGTCCCTTTTCTAGCTCACTGTTCTCTGAACACTTTGAGCTGCCTTCTGAACACAGTTAGGTAAAACACTCAAGGCTCCCCTAAAATCTCACCAGTGGGAGCCACTTTACGGAGGTAATCTCTCCAGCTTAGAATAACACGGGGTTTCCCTGTCCGCCAGTGCATTGCCCGACGCGTCAGAGCCGACAGGCAGAAGATGATGGTGAGATGAACTAACGTCATGAAAAGGGGATAGTGGAATCCCTGAGGGAGAGAGAAAAAGACAGGGTCATCTCGCACAGTTGAGGTGGGATATTTCCCACTGTCTCAAGGTCCTGGATCCTGAGACACTGGGAGACAGCCCCCAGAGAGAAACACCATACGGCTTAACCCACCAGACAGCAAAAGCAGAGATTCATCTTAGATTATTTTCATTAATATTCTGAAATAAAAGGAGGAGCCATGTTATTAATAGGAAGCCAGTGAACACCTTCACTTACCTTCATCAGCCATTTGTTATAGAAGGTGATGCCTATAGAGAAGACATAGTAGAGGAGAACTAGTCCAACGGTGCGAAGCCCCCGGCAGAGGAACTGGACGGGGCACGCCATCCAGGGCTGCTGGGATCAGCTGTCCAGTTCAGACAGCTACTGTAGAGGTCATCATCTCCAAACTGACTCTGCACCCCTGTCCATCAGCCATGGCTGAGTGCTTTAGGAGGGAGAGCCCCCCGTGTGGAAGAGGGGAAGAGGGAGGGAGTTAGGTTGCATTTGAGTGCAGTGAGGAAGCACAGTTTTTTTTTGAGTTGTAAATAAGCCCTGATGCACTGTTAGCTTAACGGTAACATTAGTTTTAGCTCAAGTTTGACAACCACCGTAAGCTAACCGCTAAACCACGTCAGCTAGCCGTTAAACCACTAATAACATAATGTTAAGTACAATTTACCAACAAATTATTAAACAGGAACTGAGTTAGTTCCTGGACAGCTTCGGCTAATATTAGCCAAAGGCAGCGGTAGCACTCACCAGATCGTTGTTTGGCAAAGTTTGACGGGACCTATTGTCTTCAGCGCTAACTAGCGTTTTACCCCTTTAGATCACACTAGCCTGCTTTGTACACCGGCATTGTGTGGCGGCTATTAGTTAATAAGCTAACTCAGTACAAAAAGCAGTTATTAGCTTAATGTAGACCGTAAACTAGGTTCAGCTTTCACCATCACCACTCGCTAACTGCAACTGGTGACAGAGTACACAGTGCGTTGCCCCCGTTACGTGTCATGTTCGTCTGACTACACCCGCATACTGAACTCCACCGATCAATCTCTCCATTTAACCTTTGCAGTATTGATTTGTCACCTATAAGTCACATGCACTAAGACTTAAGGCCTTCATTGAATCGTTATGAGCCACTCTTCAATTCGGCTTCCAAATACCCCACCGGAAATAAATGCAATTTAACAAAAATGTGACTTTTCTGCTTTAGTTCACACTGCTCGCGATTGTACCCGAGGAGTGTTTCATTTAAATAATACACACAAAACGCGAAAAACATCTAAATATATGTAGCTAATTTACAATACAGCAAGGTGGTGATCCATTCAAACGCCATCAATGTTAAAATGCCATCTGTTTGAATTAAGTTTGGCCTTGTTTTGTCTAGAAACATTAAAGCATATGCCTGGGAGCAAACAAAAAAAAAACAGTCAAAATATGATATTAAAGAAACCTACCGTGAGTCATGATGACAATATGGCAGATTAATATACGCAAACTTTGTATTGTAACATCATGCGGATCATTACTCGGGGGACAACACAGTTCAGAGGAAGTTACCACAAGGGGCAGTATTTTTTTAGTAGGTAACGTTTTTACCCTGAATTTCTTCCTCAGTCAAAGAAACTGAGGCGGAAGTCAACAGAGAGCACAGACCGATCTGTGTTGTTATCCCGGCTGAACTAAGAGGTAACGGAGTTATGCTTTGCGCATTAACTACGTATTATAACAGTGTAAGTGTAATGTAAAAGTTTACGTTAATGTGACGTATCCGTGTGTTTTCCAGCAGAATGGCGGATGAGGAGGACGAGACTGGCTTCGACGAGGAGTTGGATGACGGGACCAGCGGGGTCGACGTCGGCCACGGGAAGAGGAAGAGGCTCTTCTCCAAGGAGCTCCGGTGTATGATGTACGGTTTCGGAGACGACCAGAACCCGTACACGGAGTCCGTGGATATTCTGGAGGACCTGGTGATCGAGTTCATCACGGAAATGACCCACAAAGCCATGTCTATCGGACGCCAGGGCCGCGTCCAGGTGGAGGACATCGTTTTTCTGATTCGCAAGGACCCAAGGAAGTTCGCCAGAGTCAAAGACCTGCTGACCATGAACGAGGAGCTGAAGAGAGCCCGGAAAGCTTTCGACGAAGCAAATTATGGCTCATGAACTCACCCTGGGACACTTCTTTACATACATCTAATTTTGCTGTTCATTTGGTTTATCTTTGTTCTTTAGGAGATTGTTCAGACTCCATTTTATTGTCCAAACTCAGCATTTTTTTGTGTGACGAGTGATTTGCATTATTTTACAGATGGTATAAAATGTCATATCGCCTGCGACTGTTTAAATAAAGTAACTTGAATATTGTTTAAATTCACAAAGTCATTACTATTATTTTTTTTATACCAGAATACCCAGGAGAGGCTGTTCTTCAGATCTGGACAGTGACAATTATGGCTTAACATCTCATGCACAAATCAACCGAAGCATCAAAATGCAGCTGCGATCACACTGCACTCACTGTATATGCTACAACAGCAGGCAACACTGAGCTGCATCGTCAAACCATAGCTGTGATAAAAAAAATTTCCAGTGTGCAGCCACAGCATCTGCCTCAGCTTGCTGCAGGGATATAATGATGGCGAGAGCTGCAAAGTCACTTATCGGAAGAGTGATTGCCAGATATTTTGCCAATTTTCTTTGAGTAATTTTTGTTGAGAGAAACAACAGTAAAACTCTCTGGTTCCAGCTTCTTCAATGTGAATATTTTTGCAGATTTCCTTTTTTCCTCTGTGATTGTAAATTTAACATTTGGGGGGTTTTGAAGTGTTGGTTGGACAAAACGTCACCTTTGACTCACAGAAGCTGTGATGGCTGGTATTTATTAATTAGTCAAGAAAATAATTGCTAGTTGCAGCACAAATTACATTAAAATTATTATAAGTGAAAGCAAATAGAATATTGTTTGTGCTGAGGATAGATCCTATGACGACATTACCGCAGTCACTTGCCTAGCCACAAGTTCTGGACCTGAAAAATGTATGACCTCATACTCAATTATCTATCTCTGTTATCTCTGTTAAGTAATCCTAATGGAGTTTTTGTGGGTCCCCTACAGATGTGAACAGCACTTACTTGGATGTTCAGCAGAGATAAAATTAGCTGTGGTTCAAACGAAATTGACAAAAAGAAGAAACAAAGAGATTTTATTGATATTCCTCAAAACAAAATTTTTTACACAGACCATAAATATGACAGACCAACTACAAGTGAGTATGTGTTAGTTTCATTTATTCTGTTCAAGCAAATTACTTCTTTGTACAGTGAAGTGTTTGGATGAATTGGTCTAAGCAGCAGGTAACAGGCCGCCGATCTATCTAGACTACATCAAGATCAGAGCATTACCAGCAGAGGGGGAGGGAGGGGGGTCGCGGATGACATGTTACGCCATGCATATACTGCAAAAGGTGTGTGCAGTGAATTTCCCCGTTGCAGCCTCGCCGTCCTGTCACGGTGAACAGTGTCAGCGCAGCATCCGTAGGCCGTCTGCATTCACAGACGAGCTGGGTTTGGGGAACAGTGTAGCCCAGCCAGCGACCCCCCCGCCGGGTGCCCTAGCTGTCTGTTGAGGATGACTATGAGGATGGAGAAGAGAGGCAGTGAACCAGGTGGACAGGAGAAAGGAGGAGGAGGAGGAGGAGGAGGAGGAAGAGTGCTGGGGGGGGGGGAGTAGTTTGAGGACATCAATGGGGAGTCAGATGTGTTCACAGGGGGTGGGAGGAGGAATGTCCATGAGTCTTTCCGGTTTTACTGCACATTCTCCATCATCTTGAGGAATTCTGGGAAAGAAAGGCGATGGAGCAGAGTCATTATTACCCCAAACACAGTGTTCATCATCCTCACACAGGGTAAAGGTTAAAAAAATAATTCACAATTTACACAATATATAAATTCAACTGTAAGTAGCCAATATTAAGGTTATTAAAATCTCATCAAACAGCAGAAATACAGGAATGCTCTGAGGCTGCTATCACAATCATCATCATCATCATCATCATCATCATCATCATCATCATGCACGTACCGTCAAAGTCCAGCATGCCGTCAGCGTTCTTGTCTCCATCCTTCATCAGCTCATCAATCTCATCCTCTGTGATGGCCTCGCCGGTGCTGCGGATGATGAGGGCGAACTCCTCTCTGTCGATGTAGCCGTCGGCGTTCCTGGACAAAACACAGAAATTGTAAACATAAACAAACACTTACATGAGGAAACTAAACACTGTCAGCCAAAAAAAAAAATATCTGTGTATAATATTATATAACTGAACCACGGTGCAGCAACAGTGTGAACGTACTTGTCGAACACACGGAAGCACTCTGCCAACTCTTCCTCGCTCTTGCCGGCCTGGTCCTCCTTTAGCAGCCTCACCATCATGACCAAGAACTCCTCGAAGTCGATGGTGCCGCTGCCTGAGGGTCAGGAAGAAGCCACATAACTGATTAACGGTGGTCAGGTCAGCCAAGTGCCCTGCGCTTCCATGTTGGACACAACAGCGCGCTCGTCTTTGCGCACAATTTTTACGCATGAACCACAGCGAAAGGAGACACTGGATCTCTATGTCTTACTGATCTGTGTAATTTAAAGCAGAATCAAGCAGAAGTAGCTTTGGTTTCAAAGTGTTAGATACTGTTACTGTAACTACTACTACTACTACTACTACTACTACTTACTACTGGTAACACTTGTGGTGTATTGTGTTGCTTGTGCGTAAAGACACATTTTACTATCAGAGTTATCCGTCGCTCACCGTCCTCATCGACCTCCTCGATGATCTCATCCAACTCCTCTCTTGTCGGGTTCTGGCCCAGCATCCTCATCACGGTACCCAACTCCTTGGTGCTGATGTCACCGCCACCGTCTGTGTCAAACATGTCGAAGGCGGCTTTGAACTCTGGAAGAGACGAGGAAATAGTTCAAGTCCAGAAAACCTCTCCATGTCTCTACAGACTGAAAAACTGTGAAATCTGCCTGTGTGTGAATAACTGAAGCAACACATCTGTCGTCACTGCGGCTTTGTGCTGAGCATCTCTTCGCTCATTTAAATAGTACAAAGCATCACGGGGACTGAGCCCACGCGCAGCATCTCGCACTGTCTGCCTTTTTTAATGGAACTCATTCTGAAAATGAGGAATAGTAAACCTGGATGGCTCATTTCATCTTGATATTTAGAGGTGTGATAAATGAAAACGACTAGGCTTCTTATCATTAGTAATCTGTTACAGTACTGGTGCCAAAGTAACGCGTTACTGCGGCCTGTACTCACCAGCCAGCATTTCCTCGCTCAGGTAGGAGCGGGCCTCTTGTTGCGCGTCAGTCTGGAAGAAAACAGGGTCCACTCTGTCACTTCATCATTCACTACAGAATTCATGTAGGCTTCATTCATTATTCCATTAAAAAACCTAGAGGCTACATTGAGCTTTGCAACGGTCAATTTCCAGGTCTTAAACTGCTCCCATGATTCATTCAAAGAAAGACACTGGGAATGTTTCAAATTAAATCAACATCTGTAAGTGAAACGTGTAAAAAATGCCATGACGCACAGATGACACATTTCAGAAATAGACATATTGTAATGATTAAGGTTTGTGATTATAACAATTCATCAATCATTTCAGTTATGTAGGATAAATAAGTGGCCGCGACTCAACAGGTTCCGCGCGCATGGTGAAAATTAGTCCGGCTATTTCAGGCTCAACACATTAGGCTCGCTGTATATGGCCTGCAGACATCCAATCCCTGGGAATTTGTCGCCCAAGCAGAATCCACAGCTGAGACCCACCCTGCTCCCAGCACCCATTCTTAACTTTCTACATAGATTAAGAGCATTTTTTGCAAGATAAATGGCTGAGGTGCAGTTATCGGCCTGTTTAGTAAGAATTCAATTAAAATTCAACTAAAATTCATCTGTCATATTTAGAATAAGTATTGTTTTAAGGGAAGCCAACAGATAAACATTTATGCATTATTGACCAAAGAAGAACATGCTTCTCAACAACTCAGTGGATTGATTTTTATCCATTCAAATCCCCTAATTAGTCAATGATTAATTCACAGGCTCTCATCATTATTGGTTAGCAGCTAATGGCAGGTTGGCCTCAGCACGGATTAGCTGCAGCAGCTCATTTGCACAACTGGTCTTACCATGTTTGTGGATTAGCTTTTCCCCCCCAAATATCCAAGGATAAAAGAAAAGCCCAAAGGAGTGGTCAATCCGTGTGCACCCCGACAGAGAGACTAGACGTCAAGTGAAGGTTCAGACACACTTTAAACGGGACAGCCAGGTCCCGCCCCCTGCCTCTCACAGGCCTCCAGATTTAGTATCCTGAACTTTTAGGGTTCTGGGGCCAGGGCAAGCCAATCACACTTTGGAGGGGAAAGCTCTTGTTTCTTGAAGTTGCAAGGTTAAGAATGTAAAAGAAGTAAAGCAGGAGTTTTTTAGCACTGTGGGGATTCTGGGTCAAGGTGGAAAAATCTACAGGAAAGAATAACACTAAAGTTTTTGGGGGAGAATGCAGATACGCACAGGATTTATCATTCTTTGTGTCAGCTGGTTTGTTAACACTGAGATCATCAGAGGGAGGACGTAAGACTGAGCTGTGATTTACTGTAAAATGATTCATACACTTTAAAAACAAACAAACTAAAACAAAAATTATGCAACACGTTACTCTCTAGAAATGGCGCAACTTTCAGTGTTGATCTCCTAAAATAATAAACTGAAATTTAATGAATTTTAAAAAGAAAGCTACAGATCTTGGAGCTCGTCAGTTCACACTGTTGATTTCCATTTAGGCCTTGTAAATATAAGACCGTGGTGAGTGGGGGGGGGGGCAAGAGTTTTTAAAGTAGGTTATGGGTTTTGTGATGATGGTGTTTCAATCTGGGCGTGCAACTCAAAACCAAGAGAAAAATGCTGTGAGGTGGACCCCCAATCTCACCCAACCCCTTTACCCACCCCACCCTCCACCACTTTAGCCGTGCCCTGAATAGAAGGCAAATTTTAGGCTGCAGAGAGCGAGGCGGGTACCCACGCACCTCGGTGCCACATTGCACTGAAAAACACAACCTGATGCTCCTTTTATGGCGGGCAGTTCCTGAGGGGAGGGCCCGAGGTGAGAGACACGATAGGGGGATAGGATGCTGAGGAGCAGCTGTGAAGAAAGGGGAGGGGATGATGCTTTTGAGAGGTGGTGGGGGGCTTGCAGGCTATATACTCAGAGGGAGACCTGCATTTTCCAAAGGGAGAATTAACTCATCTGCTCTGTGACTGCCTGTCTCAAGCCTCCAGTGCTGGCTGGCTGCTCGGCTTTACCTCTCACAGTGGGGCTTAGTCAGATCTCTGTGCTGGGAGACCGCTGCGTGAAGATCAGTCCTGCAGAAATGACAGTTTTCTAGTATTGAATGAGACAGGGAAGTCGGTGTAAGGCACTATCTATGCAAACAGAGGTATTTTGCAAAGTCCAGCATGGAGGCCAGTTTGAGGTTGGGACAGGAATAGGGAGATAAGACCAGTTGTAGTTAAACAATTGTTGGTGTGCGTGTAAAGGAACGATGATGCTGGTGATGTAGAAAGTGCATGTGATGGTGTGTCAGTGTGTGTGTGTGTATTTTAGAATCATAAGGCCGGAAAGACAGTGGTCATCTAGTAGTCCCAGAAAGGCCACAGAGAGATTAAAGAAACAGACAGGACTCAGACTAGATAAGGCATGTGAGGCATGCGTGGTAGAATAATTTGCAGATGAACAATGAGCGGAAGGAGAGAGATTTATTTAGAAAGCACAGGACAGGGTGGAGGAGAGATTCAGTTTTGAGTACGAGGGGGAGGAGGAGGAGGAGGAGGAGGAGGAGGGGGGTGGGGGCTAAGGCTAGGTGGTGTAGCATTTCTGGAGAAACAGCAGCTGCCAAATTGACAGCTGGGAGGTGGCCCACGCAAGGAGGAGGCCGGGAGAAAGTGCCTTCGTCTTAAAAGGTTTGAACGGATATTTATAGATCTCCTCACCAGGCACCAGGGTTTCATATGAGAAGGGGAAGGGGGTGGGGATGAAGGCGGTTCACTTGTATCCATTTGGACGTCTCAGAAACTGCATCATATTCATGATCGTACAGGGTTTTTACAGCATTTTGAGTCCGCTCTGAACACATTTCCATCAGACAGTGTGCTTCATGTTCTCTCTGAGGAAGGGCACAAAGGAATGTAGAGCTGGTCTCATTACTGGACGTTTTCCATCATTTTCAGAAACTCTGGAGAAAGAGAAAGAGGGGGCAGAAGTCAATGAACCGACCCACCACTGAGCCACCGGATCGATCAGTGAATGAGTGAACAAATTAACAAATTAGTTGGTTCAGAGCCTGTACGTGAGGTCATCAGGTCCACGTGAAATCATGGAGAACATGTGATTATGATGTTTAATACAGGATAATATATGTAATTTATCAATTCTTTATTCCTGTCACTCTAAAGCTGGAATGATTTTAAAGAGAGGAATAATATTTCTTTGTCTGCTCCAGTCATGTTCACAGACTGCCACATTTTATTTTCATCTAAACGCCTCATGTGTCTTTATTTTATATACAAATGTACACATATATATCCTATCCATGTGTGTAGATTTGTGATGGTATAAAGTGTAGTCCTCTTATTGTCCATATTCATTGAATAAACCGATGTTGGTTTGATGTTAAACTGTATAAAGAATTAGGTCACTGTGGTTTGGATTTGATTTGATTTACCCTCCACTCCAACCCTGTTTAATATCACAGGCATGTTATGTGATCTTAGTGAACCAAAAAACATTTCATCTACAGGGACCTCTGTAAAGGAATAGCTGAACATTTTGGGAAATATGTTTATTTGCTTTCTAAGAGTCAGATGAGAACACAGCTGCAGTGGTGAATGTCTATGTTGTGGTGTTGCTTCACTGTGCCTTGTGAATATATTCACCTCCCCTTGTTGTTTTCCCTCTTTTGTTGCATTATAACCGAGAATTAAAAATGGGTTTTTATCTGGCTTTAATGTAATGAACAAAAGACTTTGTGACCCTTTGTGATGAAACCGCTAAATAAGATCTGGTTCAACCAATCACCTTCAGAAGTTACTTAATTAGTAGATTAAGTCGAATCTGTGTGCGATCAAAGTGTCACATGATCCATCACATGATGTCAGTATAAATACACCTGTTCTGAAAGGCAACACCACTAATCAGCAACGTGAAGACCAAGGAGCTCCCCAGGTCAGAGACAAAGTCGTGGAGAATTACGTATCAGGGTTGGGTTACAGAAAAATTTCCGAGGACACTGTGAAAACCTGAAAATATCTGACCGTTAATAGTCTACAAAGCTGGAGCCAAAAGCTGGTTAGCTTAGCTTAGCTTAGCATAAACACTGGAAACAGGCAGAAACAGGTAGCCTGGCTCTGTTCAAAGCTCACAAAATCTGCCTACCAGCACCTCTAATGCTTGCTAATTAGCACCTTGTGATTGTTTGATCCAAACAACAGCTGAAGTGTAAAAATAGACTGTTTTATACTGGGCTGTTTTCTGTTTCTGTGCCAGGCAGAGTGATGTCCTGCAGACACAGTGAGGTTGGCAGCAGAGATCACAGGAAGTCATGCTGACCAGTCATTTCTTTCACTTCACTTTTTGTACAGAAATACGAAAACGAGTATATTACACAAAATGTCAAACTATTCTTTTAAACATTATATTATATTACAGCTAAGCCCTCTTCTGCTCAATGTACAGCTGACAGTCTGTCTGCTGTAATCAAGATAAACCACTGACACTTGGTGGATTCGTAAGTGCAGTCTGTTTTTTTTTATCTCCCTCTGTTAACATGACAGACATTATTGAACACACTAGATAATCAACTCTACGTGGCTTAATCTTACCATCAAAATCAAGCCTTCCATCTTTGTTTGTGTCCGATTCTCCGAACATCTCATCTATATCTTCCTCCGTGACTGGTTCACCGGTGAGACGCAGGATTTCTCCAAACTCCTCGCGGTCGACGAAGCCATCTCCGTTCCTGTGGAAGAAAAGCAAGTTCACAGTGAAAATGAATCCCTCCCACACAAACTGCACCATGAAGACTCATTAAAACTTTTAACTTTAAAAACAGTTTTCATCAATACCAACAAGTTCTATATAGAGGCAAACCATAGTGGATGTTCGAGGCTGATACTGATGCGATATTCCAGGGTTGAAAAGTCAAAAGAGCGGAACCACATGTATCAGTCTTCACCCATAATTCAGCTCTGTTTCGGTTTCTTCATATGCAGCTTTTTAGCAGCTAAATGTTGCACTATGTTCACCAGCTACCTGCTAACTTCTGTCCGTCTGTCATGTGATCCTGGGCAGCATGCGGGTCAGAAAACCGAAACAATGAGCTGAAAGATGCTAAATTGCTTTGATGATAATTCCCTTTGGCTTCTTCACTACGAGCAACGCGTCTCACATTATATATAAAGTCATTTAATCCAATGGTTTCTTTTTTTTTTTTGTAAGGAACGTTTCTTGGTATTTTGTCTTTATTTGACAGCTGACAGTTTAGAGAAACAACCCACACAGAAATATAATATATGACATATGTCCCTACGTCAAGAGTCATGTTGCCTTTTAAGGGGATATATTATCATCACATATATAAATGCTCTGGATATATGAGCATATAAGTTTATAAGATATATGAAATACCTGCAGTAAAATTTTTTAAATATACTTCATATTAAAAATATCTATATTCTTAATATCTCTATTTATCTTTAGTATTAAGACACTTGATGCCCCAGATCCATTGATCCACACTTATAAGAAACATTATTGATTCTGCTGGGTATAAATGTTGCTTAATTGTAGAACATTTTAATTTATTGACTTTTCAACACGTACAGTGTATGACTCTTGAACGCACCAACACTATACTCTATAGTGTACATATTTGGGTTCATGTTAGTATTGAGTGTCATACTTGTCAAAAATACGGAAGCATTCTGAGAGCTCTTCTTCGCTCTTTCCGGCCTGGTCCTCCTTTAGCTGTTGCACCATCATGACCAAGAACTCCTCGAAGTCGATGGTGCCGCTGCCTGAGGAGAGGGGGGAGGTGAATGAGTGAGGAGAGGGAGAGAGGGTGGGAGGAATCTGTGAAAAGAGATAAACACAACCCCTGCAGCAAACAGACGGGAAATGTCTTCAAATGTCAGTGCGCCGCTCGTTTTTATTTCACAAACTTATTTATATAATATTGAAAAAAATTCAACAGGCGTTCCAAAAGCCTCTGCTCGTGATTCTTAAAGAAGTTCATGGTGGATTTTGAAGTCTGATTTGGTTCATTGTCCTGTTGTGGTAGCCAGCTTTCTTTTCAGTTTTAGTTTCTTGACTGACTGCAGGACATTTTCATCCAGAATATTTAGTGGAATCCATTTTTTCCTCTGTCCGTACAACGCTTCCTGTGCCACACAACCCCAAACAGAATATTTCCACCTCGGTGCTGCTGCTGTTTTCTCCAAACTCACCTTTTTCTGATTGTAGTGAAAGAGTTCATTTTAACTTCATCTCTCCACAGAATTTGTTTCCAAAATGTCTCTGGCTTATCCAGATGTTGCTTTGCAGACTTTTCAGATGCTGACTTTTGTGATGAGGTCTCAGGTATGGATAAGGTAAGTACTAAACTTTTGCTATTACTGTTTAATTTTTTTTTGCCAATTTCTTTAGTTCATAAAATATAAATTAACAATGCATTAACATGTGAAGAAAGGCACGTCCATTTTCTATGAGGGTTGAGAGTTTCACTTCAAAAATAAACAAAATATGGAAATTTCCAAGGGGAGACCAAACATTTAGATACAACCGTATCATCGGTTTATGATGTTTATTGCGTTATAGGAAGTTATTTGAGCTGCTGTTACACATAAATACTCAGGTTTCCATCCAAATATTTCCCAAATTTTAACCAAATTTTCAGAAAATGGGGAAAGCAAAATGTAAATTTATGCACGATTCCTTCCACTATACCGTCATGTGAATGTTAGGAGTTGGTTCATCAAAATAAACAATAGGTGGCACTAATTCTCCACGGCAGAGGAAGAGGGGGCAACACCGTTAATTAAAAGAGTAACTTGAGTGACATTTAAGTAACATTTATTTGCTGAATCTGTTTCTATTGAGGTTTTTTTATGCACCTGTTAAAATTGCGCATAAAAACAGCTGGATGGAAACTCGCCCAATGTCAGTTTACTCATCATATGGAATCCTACTGAGCCTGGGAAACAGCTGCATAACATCTGTAGCTCCCGACAGAGGTTTTTGAAGTCTAAAAATAACCCTGATGAGGTTATCAGGTTGTCTTGTATGAGGCTTACTTCAAATATTTGACTGAAGATCTGTTATAAACAGGGGGAATGGAAATTGAAATAAGAGGGTTTAATCAAAAACACTTGAGTTGTATTATGCTAATTGTAGGATCTGGTGTCTTTGGAGCTTGTTTCTGAGTTTGTGCATCTTCAATTGTGATGATTCTCTTTAAAATCTGTCTGTCACAAATACCCCGACCTTATCCAAGAAATGCTGAACTGGACTCGGTTGTAAATACTTGAATACCTGGTTCTCCTCGTCAGTCAGTCACAACTGAAGAAGCCTCTCGGCTTCATCTATCTACAACCAAGTCCAGTTGCCTTTGATTCAACTTTTCTCTGATAACCATGACCTCTTCACAGACACCACAACCTTATGGAAGTGCCATACTAAATATCTGGAGTCCCACAAAACACGTTTCTCTGTTGTATTGAATCGAGGCCACAGTCCCTTAAAAGTCTATGCATTCAGATGTTTCTTGTCGCACGATGATCTCACCATCCTCATCCACCTCCTCAATGATGGCATCCAGCTCCTCCCTTGAGGGGTTCTGGCCCAGCATCCTCATCACGGTACCCAACTCCTTGGTGCTGATGTCACCGCCACCGTCTGTGTCAAACATGTCGAAGGCGGCTTTGAACTCTGGAAGAGACGAGGAAACAGTTTCAAATTCAGAAAGTTTCAGTCAATCTGAAACCTCACAAACACTAGGAGGTTTAGATGACGGTCAGCGGAGGACCCTCAAGTGTGATCCAGTAACCCATTCATGTAGAGGAGGAGATAGAGGACTGACCTGCAATCATCTCCTCAGTCAGGAAGGAGCGGGCATCGCTCTGGGCGTCAGTGGGCTTGATAGAAGGAAATGAAAAAAGGTGGGAGGGGAAGTGGTGGAAGAATGAAAGGAGAGGTGGAAAGAGAGAGAGAGAGAAGTTAACTTTCCTGTCAGCTGTATACACCTGCAGCTGCAGTCATGTCAGTGACCTAATGACCTAATGCCAGAGCAGGATGTGAGGAGCGACTAGAATCAGAGAGGATACCAACATCTTCATCAGTTCACTACAAAACCACACACTCAAACATGCATCTTACTGCTGCAGCTGCACTGATACAAAAGCATCAGTAAGCTGTGATCCCGTGGTCTGAGCAAGCTGATGGTTTCCAGCCAAAACACAACATTTCTGCTCGTTCTAGCCCATTTACTACAGTTCATGTACTGTGGATTACAGGTAACCACTTGTCAAGACATACCAAAGTGTGTGTGATCTTGGAGTCAGCCATTCACTATATTTAAAAATTGAGTTTCAAAATCTTGACCAGTGTTTGACTAATGGTCATAGATTACCCATTTCAATGGAAATCAATACTTGCATGGGAGGGCGGAAAAACACTTTAAAACAGTAAAATCCTTCAGTATACTTTAGACAGTCATTAGTGGTGATATAAAGTTATGTCTGTGTGATAGTAAAGACACGATAAAACGTGTATTTTTCTGCACGTTCCAGTGGGCTGAAACACGAAGAAACTCTGCTATGATCCCTCCTCCTTATATTTAAGCTGTGTTTTTCCATCAGGCCACAGAAAACCAAAGGAGAAACCTAAAGCCAGAGACTGAACTATTATGGACGAAGTGACAGCCAAAGACTGGAAATAGCGTTAGGTCAGGTAAGAAGTCATGTTTAATCCCCCGCCAGCTGTCTGCACGCGTTAATGATGGCTCTTAAAGGGGAACGCCGCTCAATATAAAACTCACTACTCACAAATTTAGGAACGAGTCTAGTCAATATTTCTGATCAGGAAGAGAATAGTTGAGGTTTTATGTTGAGGTTTTTATACTGGTTTTGATGTGTGCTGTTCCCAGTCTGAACCAAACATTTATCCTTTAACCTGCTAATGACATTGCAACTTTAAATCGTACGTCTAATAGGAATCTTTCTTGACAGCACTGGCTTCTTTTTCTTGTTGCTTACAATGCGAACATGTTACAAAACAGTAAGAAACACCATGAGGTCTGGTCCCAAGTGCTGCCTCAGTTTTCTAAGAGGAAAGTTGAGGAGAAATATTAACTGGAGTATCTCAAAGCGCAGCACAGAAAATTGAGTGCTATTCCCCTTTAATTGTTATCCAGACCCCTATTTCGCAGTAGCTGAGGAGGACAGTGACAAATTTTCCCTCCTTCCCTGTTTGCTCGACAGAAACTCATCAATATCACAACATATGGAAGGTCGTACAAACCCACTGCTTAGTTCTATTTAAAGCTGAATTTAAGGTGAGACTTGGGAGAGGATTTGAGAGGAATTTTCTCAAGGTGAATGTCCTAAGTTAGGACTCTCAGGAAAGTCAGCATGTCTTCTCACTTTCCTCAGCTGTGAGCTTTCTATCTTTAGTATCGTCCCCCTCCAAATCTAAATATCAAATCAGACTGAGTTTAAGTGATGGAGCACAAAAGCAGAGAAAAATCTTTTTCTCTGCAAACATGTACAGTTTCCAACAGCAGGTTAGCAAAAAGGAAAATTCATTTTTCTGTCTGCAGCAAAGCAAAGTGTCAGCCCCAAATTAAATTCCAAAGAAATTCATGATTTCCAGGAGATAAAGCAGCACTTAAATCCAGCTACGCTGCAGATGAAGACTTGTTGGATGACTGTTGGTGGGCAGAAGTAGTTCGTCTCGTTTCACATAATAGTGTCCATCTTCTGCCACCTGGTTTTTAATCCTCGTCAGTGGAAAACAAACGCAAATCCTCAAAGAATCATTAAAACTAAATCTCCTTCTCCCAGTGGTTTCCCCCTTTACCTCCCTCTCAGCTGTCGGTTTCTTACCATGGTGGCCGGCTGTGCTGAATAACAGACACCAGGAAAAACAACAGACGTCCGGGAAATACAGTCTCCCTTCTACACAGTTCAGGTAGGACTGTGGCTTTACCCCCCTCCATAAGTACCCTCTTATGCCTCTACACTTTTACTGAAAATGATCAGGATTGGGCAAGAGCCCCCCTCCTCAGACAACAGCCAGCCAATCAAATCCGATTTTAATTTGTGCCCTCTTACAATCTCGTGATGGACATCCCCTTGTGTGGCACACTCTCCGATCCCCCATATTTAGATAACAGACAAGCTCAGTGACATTTATTTAAAAAAAAAAAAAAAAAGGAAACACATCGCAGGCATCTGGCAGCTGGAGGTTATTTTGGCAGAGGATCAACTGGGCATCTCAGTGTGGATGGACACTTGATTTCACATACTGTAGAAGAACCCCAGTGCATGCACGATTACACACATCACAAACACGCACACTCAGATTAACACCTCCCTGCATGCACAGATTCTCTGCCCCTTTCTCAGTGTCTGTTAGCCCATCTATCTGCCTGACTCCCTGTCCTCGCTG
The DNA here is from genome assembly GCF_002260705.1 of Seriola dumerili. Taxonomy (NCBI): domain Eukaryota; kingdom Metazoa; phylum Chordata; class Actinopteri; order Carangiformes; family Carangidae; genus Seriola; species Seriola dumerili. Next base: position 417,404 of record NW_019174709.1, on the reverse strand, counting down.
CTGCTGACTTGCCCTTGGACTTATGACATCTGTAACTTAAGAGGCGTGCAAGTGGACTTGTGATCTCACACAGCTGTACTTCATCTTTAACCATTTTAGCTGCTGGTTTGTCACTCCATCAACAAGTAAACAAACAAAACCGTCTCATATATCCACAAACAGGCAACCCAGGCAGAGATTACAGCTGAGAAAACATGGAAACAGTATGGCAGAGCGTGGTTACAATGACACAAGAACCTGTGTTGCACTGCAAATTTTATATGGGAGCTGAAGTTTTTTTTTTCCCAATCACAAAGGTTTCAGTTTCTAATAGCAACTGTTGTGACTGATGGTGATTTGTCCGGGATGAGCAGTGGTGCAGAGGCTAGTCTGGATGTGACATCATGAAATCACCTCTTTTCTGAACTGCGCATGCTGAAGGTTTTAGTGGCAAATTTAAAATAAAAAAATAAAAAAATTCTCACTACTTATGTAATGAAACTAGAGAGTCTACAGTGGCTGGCGTGATGCGATCGATTCTTGGCTGAATGCTTACATGCCAACATGCTCACAATGGACACAAGATTTGGGACTCTGGCACATTAACATCAAGGAAATATCTAACATGCTGAATGTCATTCCCTTTCTTATTATCATGCGTAACTTTTTTTAAAAGAAGACATCTACAAGCATTGGAAACTAGCTTAAAGACTTCAGACTTAACTTGGACTGTAGCTAAAAGACTTCAGACTTTAACTCGAAACTTGAAATATTGGCTTGTGAGCGTCTCTGCCTCACAATGACAATGCTAACATGCTGATATTTAGCAGGCATTGTCTACTATGCTCCCCATTAGTTTAGTATGTTAGCATGCTTGCTAATTAGCACTAAACACAAGAGTACAGCTGAGGCTGTGAATGTAATTTGGTCATTGATCAAATTGCACCAAATTTTGATCTGATGATGCTGCTGGATGAAAAGTTAGAATTATTACAATTCCCCCTAATGGGAACATGAATGTCTGAAGTTCATGTTTATCCATCAGTTTGAACCAAATTGGTGTGCTGACAGGCCATCGCCATCCCCTCAGCTACACTGCTAAAACACAAATACACTATGAATATGAACAAGGAGTGAGGACCTGTATATGTCTGATAGATGCGATCTACTATCAAATGCACAACCCCGAGGATTTCTTTTCCACTTCAGACCACCAAGTCAGCTGATGGAAACATGAGTTAATCTCGGAGTCTCTGCTGATCTTGATGCACACTCTGGAATTTTAAGCAGTAAGGCTCTGCTGCCTGTCAATTCTCTCACTGGAGATCTATTTATGCCCACAGTAGTGTCTCATTGGCATGGAAACAAGAGCAGCTGTGACTGCTAATAACTTATCAAGCCGCTTATCTTGAGATCAAAAAGTGCAGAATATGTTCAATTAGGGAAAAGAAAAATTATGGAGCACCTTTAAAACGAAATGACAGATTGAGTACATAAGTGGTCCGAGAGGCTTTCTCAGCAATCACCTGAGTGAATACGACAAAGGCTTCACCAGAATATAAAATATCCCACCAAACAGTGAAGTCTAATATCTATTGTCGACAAATAAGGCCATTCACTGCTTTATAGAGCAGATGAAAAGAAAGAATCTTCCTGAAAAGTCCAGGTTGATTAAATAGCATCAGTATCTCAGCGTTGAAAATAACAATTTAAACATTTTATCAGTAACTGTGTCAGTGAGTCTATGAAGGTCAACAGCAGGCGGCTGTTTCTGAAGAAAACAAAGATGTCCTGAAACCGATTGTGTGCTACTTGCAGAGTAACTGGTGAATATAGTGAATCATTTAGTAGCTAAAGAACCTGAGTTTTTGCTTCAGAGGTTGGTGGAGACCAAAAACAGAGTTTAAAGCATTTACATTCATAAGGTCATTACACAAACAACTCCACCCCTGCTTGATGTGAAAAGAGGCAACTGTTTGTTATATCGTCTAAAAAGGTGATATTATGTTAATATTGTGTTAATTGCTTTGATGAAATATTGATGAATGGATATGAAAAATATAATTAACACTATGACTGATATGAATAATATAAAAGTAATCCAATTCAAATGAAGCTGTTTATGGCCGCTAAAGGCAAAGGTCAAAACAAGACGATAGAAACACAACAACCAACTCAGCGCTTTAGCAGATTGTTTTGGCTAACGTGTTAGCAAACAGTTATCAACTTACATACTTGGTAGACACAGATACACATTCATCTGGAGTTGCGTTTCTGGGCACCTGATAAATTAAAGTCCAATTTCACTCTCCTTTTGGCTTTGCTTTCACTCACTACCAACTCCTGAGAAAATGATCTCTGCATGAAGTTGCTAAATGCTCCACTATGTTCACTTTTACACACTTTACACCTCTTTACTTTACCTGTACAACTGATTGACTCAATTTTGGGGATATTGATAAATGCAGCTTTAAAGCAAGCCTAATGTAACTTTTGCTGAATAGTTTCTGTGCCCACTGGTGACAGCTACTGCTTTAATGGTAATTGCTAAAACGTAGCGTAACAGTAGCATTTGTAGCTAGAAAGGAAACGTAATATAATCAGCAAACTGGCTCGGTAATGTAGATTATAGAGCAACACTGGATCTTCAATAACTTGGTGCAACATAAAATTCTCCCTCATCACTAACATACAGAAGGTTGTGCTGCAACATGCAAATTTTGGCACAGGTTTACTGATGGACACATGACCTTTGGCCTTATGTCTACATCCAGTCAACAGCCTGGCTGCTCAGAGTTTCATTTAAATGTTTGAAGCCGCTATAACAGATTTGTCAAACTTGAGATGTCTTGGCAGCGCTAAGACACATATCTACCACATAACAGCATCGTCTCTGGTTTGAGTCCAGCTGGGGACCGCTGCTGCATAACATGTCTTCACCCTCTCTCTCTCTATCTCTGCCTCTGTCTCCTCAAGTTTCCTGTCCCTCCACTGAGAACCGTCCAATGGTGGTGAAATGTTGACACAATAATCAAATGTACAGAAAAAGGGAACCGACCTTTGAACCAATTCGTACAGGAATTAGGACCAAAATATGTCACGCTACACTCAAATGTGATATTAAAATCTTTGCGCTAATATGCCGTCTATGCCGTCAGTGTGTCCATTATTGTTACCAGCAACAGTGAAGGTCCAGTATGCAAGCCTCCGGTATGTTTCAACAGGTCATATTATTGTTACCATGACGACAATAAGTCTGGCACTCCTTACCAATGACCTATATGGTTGTTTAGGTTTAACATGCATTTAGTATTTCTGTTGTATGGTGAAACACTGAAATTCTCCTGGCTGACAGAGCTATGCCAAACTGACAATCTTCACAATAAACCATCATCATCTTCAGACCGGTCATATAAACTGGTTTGTTTCAATCAAACCAAGTGGCTCATAAAAATTTTCAATTTTGGTCTATTACCTTTAGACTCCTTTTGTATTTCATGATGAATAATTACTCTTGAAGTACCGACCAGAAGTTAGCAGTTGTATTAGAGAGGCATTTTTAATGTTTACTCTGTCCTCACTGATACTAAGAGGGTGGACAAAAGATTAGAAACAGCTTTTCACATAACGCAATCAAATTCAACAGTATCACAAACTATGAAAGTGAAGTTTTTAAGAGTTTTGAGAGATAACGAGCAGTACAACATTCATGATGGCACAGTATGTTGCAGGGATGTTGTATTAGACTGCATGCATTTTAGCTAGGTTTTCCTAATGAATTAGCAACACAATGTAGGTTATAGCATAGGAATCTCTGGGCAATTTTTAAAGCAATTTAAAAATCTGTCAGCAAAACAAACTGAATGTAGATTTTCTGACCACTAAACAGTACTATAAATCATTTGTCATCAAAACAAAGCAGAACAATGGTGTGTTTCAACTCCAGAATTAAGCATTTTAAAAAGAAATGGAGGCAGAGTTCATATTTCATATACAGAACACACATTTCCTTTTCCAAGCTAGGATATTCATTTTCCAAATAGACACATTGTGCCACTAATGTTGGGGGTGAAATTAGTGGCACACTAGTGAAATATGTAGCCTATGCATGTGCATTAATGTAGAATATGCTGTGCATATCAATCAAGACATTAAATGCATTAGTTCAGGGATAAAATTAGTGGCAAAAAAACCTACACCACTACACCAATACTCCTCTTCTCCTGTGGGTCAAACATTTGCCTGCACAGCAGCTTAAATAATGATCGCTTGTCTACTGGACTTGCTCTTTATGCTGTATCACATACAATGTTTGTAAAAACCATTTTAAGAGAACCTATCCGTCGATTTATTTTTTGTTGAGTTGATATTGTGTGTTAATGTTGTTTAAATAGACACTGATTATTTAATAAGCGTTTGCAGAAGTATTTTGTTTTTGTGCTTTTTGTTCAGCTGTTTGTTTGTTTGTTTGTTTTTGCTGTCATGATGTAGCATGTGCACATCATTAAGGGATTTAAAAAAAAAATACACCTTTGGTCCATGTCCTGTATGTTTGTGAGTTGGTATCTAGGGTAAAAAGGGTATTGTGTTGCTGAAGATATCATATCCTTTATCTAACAAAACAATATTTGAGCAGGAATGCTCTTCCTTCTTCCATCTCAGAAACCTTAAACCACTTTAGGACTAACTCAAACTCTAATCAGTCAGTGGGAGAATACAATAAATGGCTGACCTGCCCTCAGCATTTAGTTTTCTTTGCAGATTTGATCCATTCCTCTTCTAATAAAACCTTTTCTCCACTCTTTATCCTTGCCCTCACTCCTTGCCCAACACTCTGCCTCATCACCCTCCTCCTACTGTTCTCCATGTTCTGATCCTCAGCGTCTCCTCTTTCCTTCTTAACCTCCTCTCACCCCACTCAGTCATCACCCCTGCCATCCCCTGATGGCCGCAGCGCGAGTTCGGCTTCCATGCCGTCCGACTTATGTCACCTCCTTCATGCAGTGCCCATGCCTGACTGACAGCACCAGCTGATGCTCTGCCCAACTCAAGACTTTCCAGAGCCGCTTCTCCTCTTGTTGGCTGAGACAAAAAGGTGTAGAAGGGTTAGAATATTTTGGTGTGAAGAGGAAGAACAAAAGACCAAGAGGAAATTACTTGTCCTCATTTTTATCATTTTCTTTTTTTCTTTTTCTCCTTCTCTTTCCACCTTCATCTCTTCTACCTCCTTCTATTCCTGGACATTCCCCAGAGGAGCAGCTGAAGCCTCCAGACAAACACACCCTATATAAGGTTGGAGGTATGCCATCGCTCCTCCCCCACTGGCCCTCTATCCGTCCATCCTGATCCCTCACTTTCTGCCCTTCTTCTGTTCCTTTTCTCACTGTCCTTTCTAGCTGCCCCCCTCTCGTCCACTTCACTCCTTAATACCCCACCCCCTTTCTATACTGTATTTACATTATTACTAGTTATTGGGATATAAAATGTAGCCCAAACAGGACCGGCAAATTTAAGACAATATAAAGAGATGTAGATTCTATGAATATTTTAAAAAGTAAGTTTTTCATGAAATATCTCCTAAAATCCTGAAAATATCTTGGTTTACAGATGATCAGAAACTGAATGGTTGTTCATTTCTGATGCATTTACGTGTCTCAAACACCTGAATAAATGGTAAACGGAACGATTTGACTGACAATTTGATTTTGAAAATCATTTAAGTTAGCTTCCTTTTTGGACTTCTTTGTTTGAAAATGTATACACAGTGTTCTACCATCTACCATGTATGAATTAGTGGTGTCTTGTAAGACCATGGTTTCTGGATGACTCATAAATTCATACATTCATTCATGCATGAATCTTTGGGCTTACGGTCAATAAATACAATAAATAAAATCATATAATTGCATAATAGTGTGTCCTAGTTAATATATAGAAATTGCACCATGCAGCATAAATCCTGCCTCAGATGGTCACCTCTGCCCCGCACTTACCAGTCTTTAACACCGGGGGTCAGCCTGCTCCTTTTAGTCAGTCAGAAGATGATTTGTTTTCATGAGTCGAAAGCCATTTCCAAAAAAAACAGAAAAACAGAAAAACCCAAAACCACATTTGTGAAGGAGAGAAGAAATGTTATTTAAAGTTGAATCAATGTTTAGGTTTGTGGTTTCAGTCATACAATTTAAAATGTAAGGCAGCAGATACTACAGTACAGTTTAATACTTACCGCTGTAAGTAACACTTCTTGGAAGGTTTCAGCAACTCAGGACATCATGACTTAAACAGAATCAGCTTGAAGATGAATTTGACTTTTATTCCTTTTCTTTGACAATCAGCCGCTGGGAATCATGGAAAGAGAAAGGGAAATTGATAATGTGACATGTGATAATGTTTTCCAGACAGACTCCAGATCTAAAGAGAATTCCACTTTATTCTGCAGATGGTTTAATACTCTTCAGGAAAATAAGACAAAAGTCTTACTTAATACGCTGTTTTTACTGTTAGTATACCAAAAAATTGGCTATGTTTTATACAAACACTAAATACACAATAGATGTCCCGATGCATGTCAATCAAACTGTAACTTTTAATATGACTGCCCATTGAACTCAATTTTTTGAAAAGATTTAATTTACTATTTTTTGTTTTCTGCTGCATTATTGGATCTGTTTACCACCATCAGTGTAAAGTGCTGATGTTACTTACACCTGATGATCATCATGACTAATGTCTACAAGAGGCTTGAAATGAATGAAATGATCAAATTCTGAAGGAAAAAAAAACTTTTGTAGAGTACATACCAGAAGGCAGTTGTTGCAAGTTGTTATTCAATCAATCGGTTGTCACGCAAAGTACTGAAGTTTTAAAAGTTGGACTTTCGGTACTGCCATGTTGGCTGGCATTGAGGGAAAGTATGTGATGAAATAATGATGAAACAGGAGAATCCGGACCTCTGGATCCAACTGTGTGGAAGAAATAACATCAATTACACTTTGAAATTATTTATAAAGCTGGACATACAGGGAAATGCAGATAGATGCACGTGCTATCTCTCATATACACACAACATTTTCCTCTTGATATCTAATTGTAGGCTTTAATATTCCACATCAGAACATCATCCGGCATCAATTTAACACAGATGCATTGAAGCTCATTGTGGAGTGCTCCAGATGTGTTATTATAGCTCCACATCTGCACTCAATGTATCACATAGGTGACAACTTAGACTAAGAGCAAAGTAGAAGTTGTCATTAACTGAGTGGTGGGTGGGTGTGCACGTGTGTGAGGGGTAGCTCTCAGGTCAGGTCATGAGTGGATGGAGATGCAGGAGAATGTGGACCAGTGAGGCTCACAACGCCACTGCCAAGGGAGAGGATGATTAGAGACATCACGGGCTGTTCACGTCAAAATGCCATCAATGCCTTTGATGACTGTCACGGAGACGCACAACCTCACCGAGCAGTGCGGCTGGTTAAGCGAGGAGAACCGAACTGAGCCGCGCGTAACGGGGCAGCTGGACGCTGCCAGCTGCCTCTTCCTGTCTATAATCCCCAATGAACATGCAGTTCCAGTGCTGATATGCATCTTTGTGTCGCTGACTCTCTTCTCATTTCTGGTTAATGGTCTTACTCTGTTCGGGCTCGGACGGTCCGAGGACCTCTCCTGGGAGCCGCGTTTTGCTTTCCTGAAGAATCTGATTTTGAGCGACCTCATTCAGACCGCCACCTTAAGTCCGGCGGTCATCCACTCATTAGTCCATCGCCGGACAATGGCGTTCAACACCTGGTGTTACGTCCAGTACTTTGCCGGGACCGCAAGCATTTTCTCCAGCCTCGTCACCATCACTTGCATGGCGCTGGAGCGCTACCTGTACGTGTGCCACGCCATCCACTACTTGGTCATCCTCACTCAGGTGCGCCTGTGGCTAACCCTGAGCCTTATTTGGGTCTACTCCATCTCCGTCAGCATCGTCAACATGGTGTTGCTGCACATGGGCAGGGAGCAAAAGAATGACCCGATCACCAGGGGGCTACTGTGCGAGCCGGACATGATGGAGCAGCACATGGGGTTCCCCCGTGTCTCAGCCGTTTTTCGCAAAGTCGTGGGCTCATTTACTCTGCTGCTGTGCCTGCTGGTCTACGCCTTCTCCTACTTGAGGATGTACCGGGACGCGCGTAACGCAGTGATACCGTTCAACGCGGTCAACACCACGGCTCGCAAGACTGTGATGTTCTACTGCGGCATGCTGTTCCTGCAGCTGCTGCCGCTGCTGCTTAAAGTCGCCTCTGACGCGCTGTGGGAGGTTGAGGGGACAGTGGCTATGACGGCACTGGCATCTGAGGGCACCAGCATGATGGAGACGACTCCCTCGGCCACTGCGGTCGTGCTCCACATGTCCCTGCTTATGATGCTTATTGTACCACCCTGCATTAACCCGCTGGTGTACGGGCTGAGGAGCGCGGAGATGAGGCAGGCGCTGCGGAGCCTGTTCCGGTGGTGGATGGATAAGAGGGTGCGAGGAGTGGAGGGGATAAGAGTCCGAGAGGTTGTGCGTCCAAACTGAGCTCATTTCTACTGTGATGTTTTACAGTGATGCAACTAACCTGACTATAATTAATTATAGTCGATTGGCTCGGGTCGGTATTGGTGGGCGAAAGCATGGTTTCCACCGATATAACCCGACTTGTAGCCGCAAAACGGGTTACACTGTTTGTCGAAAGGGCTTTTTGGGCTGTATGTGTCAGAGCTAATCTTTGAAGTCTCAAAAACTATGGACGTGGAAGTCGAGACAATATCTCCCGGTGATGGAAGAACATTTCCAAAGAAGGACCAAAAGTGTTGTTAATCAGGTATGCTTTGACTATTCGCAGTTAGTTCCAACCAGGTAATTTTATTGGACAACAGACATTCAACGACTGCTGATATAGAGTACAACAGCACTGGGACTTTTAATGTATCACTTTACAGGTGTTCTATTAACTGTTAATCATCGTTACATTAACGGTTGTTATCTGTCTAAGATTGTAATAAACGTTGGAAAGATGAATATATTTCCAGAAATAACATTTGGATTAAATGATGTAGGGTCGTTAAAGAAGCAAGAAGGGAAGAAGCCTTGATACCTAAGCGCACACCTGAGGTGTGCCTGCGGCCTCACACCTATGACCGAATCACAGCCGTGCTGACATCCAGTACATTTACCCCCCCCCCCCTCCTGTGTTTTAATGACTCAAATACACGCAGCAAAATGAATATGCACAAACACTGCCATAAAATGGGCCATTTTTCCTGTCAGTCCTCTTATTGACACATACAGGGTGGGACATTAAAGCATTGCCTTGTCTTCGTATTTGACTTAATGGAGCTAGTACATTTGTATCCTAAAATCTTGCCACATTACTCTACAGTCATTTCAACATGTGACGTCATTACTGTGGACTTGGTTGGAAGTCAGAGACTTGATCAGGGAAAGTGAATCCGCAAATGAATATAAGTGCTTTTCAGTAAATATACTGTTGTCTGGCTGTTACCAGTCATTGAAGTGGGGGAAAAAAGTGTTTGTACTCCCCTGTGCATCCCCCCCCCCCCCCTTTTTTTTTTAATGTAACAGGTTTATTCAGAGACATTTAGGGTTTTATCTGAGAAAATCTTTATAGACAGTAGTTTTATTTTACTTCTATTGAAGTAAAATGTCTTTTCAGTAACAGTAGTTGGCGTTAGTGTCTCATCTCCGCTGTGGAGTTTCTATTACTGGTAGAGTTTGTTACTGCTCTATCTAAACACAGTTAATATTGCTGTTTTCTTCACCACAGTGTCTAACTACTTGCTGTACATTTAACCATACACTAGTTCTGCTCCAGCACCCAGAGCTCTCTGCTCCTTTTGGCGACTTTCACTAATTCAGCAGTTGTTTATGTGCTGTTCAGATCAGCTAGTTAGCTTAGCTTAGCAGTTAGCGCTGATTCTCCCTCTCTCGCTCGGTGTGTCTTGAATCAATAGACGAATTTGTTCATCAGTGTGTGGTGTTGTTCTTACTTCAGTGTAGAGGATTATGATGTTTATTACAGCTTCAGCGATGTTGGCTGTCTTAGCTTGGACCACGGATATAGGACACGCAGATCCGCTCGTAAACCGGAACTGCTGTTGTCTGTTCCCGCCTGTGTGACCAACAGTCTTCAGCGTCGATAGGCCATTACTCGTGACGTATGACCAATCAGATGATGCAGTGGGCGGGACACTGCGACTAACTCTTCGGAGGTTAGTGAGATCTCCCGACAGGTTTTTTTTTACAAAAACAAATTGTTGAAGTGTAAGTTCTGTCACAAAACTATGTTGTTACTATGCTGGGGACTAAGTTCCTATTCTGTCATTCTGAAAGGGAGAGGCAGCTAGTGAGAAGTGCCGGTATAAATAAAGTAACGGTACAATAAAGAGTAACATGAAGACGTGTGGCACACTTCAAGCAATGTCTATTACATACATTGTACTTTAATAAAACCATGTTGTCTCTGATCATAGTGTCACATGCTGAAGGTTTTAGCAAATCTGGGACAGTATTTTCATTAAAGTGGAACAATTTTCTGTGTCTGTATTTTGTCCATGTATGTACCGTGGTTTAAGAAATGTTTCAGACCTCCTTTTAAGTCAATAAAATATCTTCTTTTGTCTATCAATCTGCATTCAACATGCCTTATGACAAAGTGAAAACTTGTAAAATTATTGCAAAAAGTTGCAAATCTTAAATCTCTCATTTACAAAAATGTTTACACCCTTAATGCAGTCATTTGAAGAAGCCCCATTGGCTGCAATTACAGCTTCCTGGGAAATTCTCTACAAGCTCTGCACACCTGGATTTCGGCGGTTCATCTCATTCGTCCTGGCAGATCCTCTCAAGATCCATCAGATTGATGGGAAGCATCTGTGAACTGCCATCTTCACTGTAAGAAACTAACTGTAGTAAAAAAAAAAAAAAATTACAATGTCTGTCTGCCGACTGCAAGACAGACATTTACATTCACAGGAAAAGCTTTTCTAAATCACCTAACCTTTAAGCCAAGCCTTCTGAAGACACATCAGGTAACACCTTTTAAACTGGGCCGCTGAGAGGGCCGTCTGGACCTCTTTGCTGAGGCTGCTGCCCCCGCTACCCAAATCCGGATAAGCGGAAGACGACAAGACGAGACGAATTTTAGCAAAAATTACAAGTAAACCTATAGAAAATAATTAGTTTAATTTGCAATATTTGCCATTGAATTTATTGTAATCTTTCAATTAATTTATTGTTAAGTGAGGTGATAACTATTTCATAATTTGTGTATAACTTTAATTTCTGTGTAAATGTGTTACTTTTACTGTAGTTTTCAAATGGCTGTGTATAGTGCTGTCTTGGGCATTTTCAGGTATTGTCACAAACATCTGACTTTTTATGTATTGGAAAACACTTGTAAATGTCATAATGAAAACGTGGCAAAGCCACTAATGTTACGCTCGCGAACGCTTCGTTCAATATGAACTAATCTCTTATCTTGTACATTATTCTGTGGTTTCACAGACTAAAAACTGAAAGGGTAGCATAAGGGTTCTTCCCGTTAGTCTCTGTTTCTCCATAAGTCCTGGATGCAGAGAGAATCCAGGAAAGAGACGTCCAGAGTGACGAGGAGATCCTGGACGAGGAGGGCCGTCTCCTCTGCCCCATGTGCCCTCCTCCAACAGTGGAGCCTCCCCTCCTCCCAGATGATCCTCTGGATCACCTTGGCAACAGTCAGGCCGAGCATCCTGTGCTTCCCCTCCAGCGAGGACCGCTATGCCTCAATGTGACAACAGGAACCTCCGAGGGTCCACCTGGAAGATGTGGCGTCATCAATCCAACCACCATCCTGGAAAACCAACACACCAAGATTGGTAACCCAGGCAACCGTTTTGGAAGCAGCACCAGTGAACTACTTTGTCACCTAGAGGGAGAGAGAGAGAGAGAGAGACAGAGAAAGATTTCAAATTTTAATGTTAATATTTGTGTGTGAATTTAGCATGAAGAAAAAAGAAAAGCTAATGCTAATGCTAGCTGCTAATGCTAGCCCCCCCCAACCCCTATGTTGTGTTTGTCCGTTTCTCACCAATAAAGGTTTAAAGAAAAACAAAAAACATCAGCAAGCTAGCTGCTAAGGCAAATGCTAGCAAGCTACCCCCCTCTGTGTCACCTTCTATTTGTCCCTGCTTTTTTCACCTATTAAAAAAAAGATTAAAAAAAAGCTAATGCAGGCAAACTAGCCCCCCCCATTTATCAAATTCAGTCATCAATAAAAAACCCAGACAGATCAGTTAGACATGCAGTGCATTTAGAAAGTTCTTTTTTACATTGTATTATTTTGAATAATCTTATAAATCATTAAATGCAATCATCAATGAGTGATGCTAGCAAGCTAGCTGCTAATACTACTGCTTGCAAGATAGACCCCCCCCACTTGTCATTTTGCAATTTTATAATGAAATCGTTAAATTCATTAATCAATGACCAACTAGCTGCTAATGGTAGCGCTGATGAAAATAGGGGGCAGCTCTACGTACTGTACTTTCACATATTCATTGCTGCCATTATCATCATTATAATGTACAATACACTACTAAATTACAATTATAAGTATTATTTTAACTACTATTGTCATTATTACTATATACAAATACAAACAAAATGTCACTTTATATACATTGTCACTTGTTTATCATGCTTCATGTTTGAAATGTCTTCTGCGTCACCTTGTTTGTCCGTTTGTAATGTTATTTTACATTCTTATGGAATTGTTAGTCATTCATCAATGAACAATGCCAGCAGGCTAGCTGCTAATAATAATAAGATCCCCCCCCCCCGTGTCGCCTTCAGTTTGTCAATTTTTTTTCACAAAAAATAAAGTAAATTAAGTTAATGCTAATAATAGCAAACCAGCATCTCCACTTTTTGAAATATTATAATGAAATTGTTAAATGAATGAATCAATGAAAAATGCCAGCAAACCAGCTGCTAATGCTTGAGCTAATGAAAATGTGTGTTGGGGGGGGGGTCTATATACTGTGCATGCACATTGTGAAATGCATAAATCAATGGAAAAAGCCATAAAGCCAGCTGCTAATGCTAGTAAGCTAGCCCAGCCCCTCTGTTCTGCTTTATTCATTAATAAAGGAGAAAAAATGCTAATGCTAGTTCCTAATGCTAGCAAGCTAGCCCTCCCATTGTTTGTCCCAGTTGTTTCACCAATAAAGATTAAAAATGCTAATGCTAGCTAGCTGCTAATGCTAGCACACTAGCCCCATTCTGTCACCTTCTGTCCCTGCTTTTTCACCAAAAAAGAAAAAAAAGATGCTAATGCTAGCCGCTAATGCTAGCAAGCTAGCCGCCCCTTTTGTGTCACCTTCTGTCACTGCTTTGTCACCAATAAAGGAGAAAAAAAGCTAATGCTGATGCTAGCAAGCTGCTAATGCTAGCTAGCTAGCCCCACCCCATGTTCTACTTGTCCATGTTTTTTTAACAATAAAAAAAAAAATCAATAAAAAAATGCTAATGCTAATGCTAGCTGCTAATGCTAATGCTAACTGCTAATGCTAGCTGCTAATGCTAGCTGCTAATGCTAACAAAAACGGCGGCTAGCCCGCGCCCCCCCCAGCACAGGCATTGCGCCCAGCAAGCAGGGCTAGCCGCCCGGCGGCTAGCCCGCGCCCCCCCAGCACAGGCATTGCGCCCAGCAAGCAGGGCTAGCCGCCCGGCGGCTAGCCCGCGCCCCCCCAGCACAGGCATTGCGCCCAGCAAGCAGGGCTAGCCGCCCGGCGGCTAGCCCGCGCCCCCCCAGCACAGGCATTGCGCCCAGCAAGCAGGGCTAGCCGCCCGGCGGCTAGCCCGCGCCCCCCCAGCACAGGCATTGGCTGAAATCGACGACTTAGCCCCCGACTTAGCCCCGACTTAGCCCACCGACTTTAGCCCGCGCCGAAACGCTTAGCCCCCGACTTAGCCCCCGACTTAGCCCCCGACTTAGCCCCCGACTTAGCCCCCCGACTTTAGCCCCCGACTTAGCCCCCGGACTTAGCCCCTCGGACTTATAGCCCCGACTTAGCCCCCGACTTAGCCCCCGACTTAGCCCCCAACTTAGCCCCCGGACTTAGCCCCCGACTTAGCCCCCGACTTAGCCCCCGACTTAGCCCCGACTTAGCCCACGGACTTAGCCCCGACTTAGCCCCCGACTTAGCCCCCGACTTAGCCCCCGGTTCAAATTAGGCTCAAAATGATTTTGAGCTTATAAAGTAATGTTTACAAATAATTCCAATATTTGGAGTTGTAAATCAAACATTTTAAACCATGAAAATAAATCTGCTTGAGCAATTCAAGTTTGCATATGTGAAAACAAATTGTGCTTGTGGCAAAGAGATTTCTATTTGTTGAGACTGTGTGGATCAAAACTGAACAAATGATCAGTCATGAGGTTAAACAAAGACAAGGAATGAAGAAATGCTTTATGGACGTCTGTGTACAGAGATAAAGAGCTGAAAACTGGAAAACTCACTGTGCAACATTCCCAGTGAGAGACACTGACAAGTATGAATTTTGATCCTTGTCACTTCAGTGTCACTGTGGGAACTTTTGAGTTTTACAGTTTTCTGCTCTGTATCGCAAGACAGATGTCAACAAATCCATTTCTTCTTTTACAGTGTCTTCAACACTGATTGTGGAGTTTTGATTCAGACTTTCAACAAATACAAATCTCTGACACAAGTGCAATTGTTTCACATACACAAACTTTAATTTCTCAAGCAGATTTATTTTACAGGTTTATGAAGGTTGATTTACAACTACAAACATTGGAATTATTTGTGAACATCACTTTACAAGCTCAAAATCATTTTGACCCTAATTTGAGCCTAGGTACACATATAGTTACAGTAACAACAGTTGTTTCCTTAAATCAGACACAGCAAGTTTGCAAACAAGTATTTTAATATTCAAGCTAAATATTAAATCACATCCATTGTTTTCTGCTACATTTTATATGACAATAACTTAAATGTAATACAGAATATCATTTTAACATTTAACTATGATCTGTGTGGAAATGCAATTATACAAAATACAAACTGCTTTTAACAGAAATTAATTGAGTGATTTGAGCCTTAATGTATGGGGTGGAGTAATGTGCATGACTTACCATTTCTTGCTGGGCAAGGCGTGGTTCTGGCCCGAGGTGGATTCAGCCATAGCTATAAAAAATAAATAAATAAATTACAAAAGGAAAAATAAGGACACAAGCAGCTCCTCTTGACTATGAAATGTTTTTGAAGCATTCTAAGGACTTCACAAGATAACATATTTATCAATCATCCATTTAAACATCATTTACCACATAGTGTAATAAAACAAGACTTTAGGACTAAAGCTGAACAAATGATACATGTACATGTTAAGAAGACAAACACAAAAACACTGAAAGAGGAAGAGCTTCTGTCTATGTACACATGCAAAGCACAAATCTGTAAAACATGGTGCTCAAAAGTCCTGCAAGTGTGTGACAGAGGTTACGAGTAGAATTTAAAATTCAGGCTATAGCAACATGAGGACGGGATGACATCACAAACACAGACTCAGAAAATAAGGTTTATTGCCAAGCAGGTTTTCACTTACAATATATTTGGCTTGGTGTAGTATCAAATTAATGTATTCAGAGGAAATAAAAAAAAAAAAAAAAGTAAAATACTGCAACAGTCAAACATAAATATACAATCGATACATATATTAAAGAAAAAAGATTAAACAATTCTACAAAACTATGTACAAAAGTGTTTTACAATGACAAAACTCCTGCTGGGCAAGATGTGCAAAAATTTATTGATTAGGGCATGTGCAAAAGATCACAGTATAGACAATATCTGTTATGTGCAGGGATAATACCTCAAGGTGTTGATGTAATGGGGTTGATTGATGAGGCCAGATGCAGAAGAAAAGGCAGGTGCTGGTCCATCATTGGTGATTAGACTGGAGACAGACAAACGTGATAGGACAATTCCTTTAGATCATACAAGTTCTTTATAATCAAACATATTAGATCTGTTGTGTGTGTATATTAAATTGTGAAGATAGATATGAATATGCAAAAATACAGTATGAATATTATGAAATTTAAATGCAAGGAAATGAAGAGTAAACAACTAGAGGTATGATAAGAATTCAATGTAAACACACTATATAACCAACAAAAGCAGCAAAACAAATATGGATATACTGTAAAGAATCAGCAGCGTGGACATGTTTACACTGTGGGTCTGATTTAATCAGTGGTATACACAAGTCTTACTTTTCAAAGAGAAGTATAGCATGTTACTCACCTAGACAGTGTCTTGACTCCGCCCAAGTTGTGGACGACAGTGTGGTAGGGTAGACAGTGAGGAATGAGGGTATGTTAGTCATCTGTCACTGGCTCAGGTCCTGAAAAAGACAGAGGGATGCTGGAATCTCCTGAGAAATGTAAAGACCTAGTTCACTTTCAGTCATGGCTGAATCTCCTAAACAGTAATGTAATGCTAAAGTGGTAACAACATGGTGAACCGCATCGACGTGTATTCACTCGGTCTACTGGGTCCATACAATCTCAAGTTACAGTCATCAGTTACAAAATGAGCCTAAAGTTACTGACGTACACCAACTGTACAACAGCCGAGAGCAACACACACAATCCTAGTAAACCGCTAAAACGTCTGTCGACAACCTCAATATCACCACCTGAAATGTTGTCAGTCGTTGCACTGATACTATACTCTTAGCTACATAGCCAACATTGAAGCTACTCACCTGGCTAACAGGAAAGTTGCGAGCTTCGGCATCAAAACCGCATCTTCTTTCCTCTCAGGAGCCGTCTCTCAGCGGTGGAAGGCCACATCGAGATTTACTCGTGTTGTTTTCTTTGCCGTTGAACGTGGTTTCTTGGCGGAGCGGTCCTTCAGGATTGCAGATGAATATCGTCTTTTAGGAGGTTCAGCCATTCCTGTGTTTCTGTGTGATAACCTCGAGCTGCTGGAAGATTGTTCTTCTTCGTCGTGGACTGAGGCAGACTTGACGCTGCACCGACTCACTCAGCGTTCTAGCGTCACAAAGTGGTATCACAACACAGGACAGGTCGGGGCTGGCTTGGTGCGCATGCGCATTTCAGGAGATAACTGAAATACAGCAGAGATCTTGACCATGACATTGTCATTGTGGCTGCTTCACACACTGTTTGAGAGAAGTGTTTCAATTCGTTTTTTTTTTTTGTTTTTTTTTTACATTTTAAACTAAACCTCTGGCCACATCTTCTATTGAACCTTTACAGCACAAACACCAAAGCTGACATTTAATAGTAAAGCTACATGTTCTTTGCCCACATTGCAAACCAACTTACAGTTTTAACACTTAAGTTAAAACAAAGACATTGAGCTTAACTTGACTGATATTGACACATTTGATGCATACAAAAAAAATACTTATTTGCTTTGACAGTATACAAATCTATGCTTGGATAATAAAATACTATCATGCTTTCCCTTATACTTACATTCAATTTGTGATGTACAAATGTTTGTATTTGCCCATTTTGCATTCAGGCCAGTAGATGTTGCACTGTTCACATGAAGCATCAAGATATAAACCCTTTGTGGAACCACTTTGCTGAGAAAGTAAAACCTCCGACGCTGTGGGACTCGCATCCAGTACCAGGCAGTTGATCTCTGCAAGCAAAGAAGATACAACAGCCCGGAGGTATTTTACAGTATTTCACTTACTGACTGCGGACTGCTCATAGAGCCAGGTTTCAGTTCACTACAACCACGTTGGCTTCTGGCATCCATCTTCCTGGTCTCCATATATTGGCAGGCTTTGTGTTACAACACAACTAGGGGAAAAGGGAAGCAACATAAAACCAGGTGTTATTGATGAATCAGATTTACTGATTTCATTTATTGCGTTAACAGGAAGGTAAATAAGTAAACACATATACAAACAAGGCAAGAGGATAACTGAAGAAAGGGAACAGGAGCCAACAAAGAACCTAACTATGCGATTCTAACCAACCCAAAAACACTAGAATCAGCGCCCCTGTTCCTAATGTGTCCAACAGTCTTTTTCTAAGGGTGTGATGCACAAGCAGAATTTTAAAGCCAGTCCAGTCCCCAACAATCAACACCAGCATCTCAAACCAAATCACAAATTACACACAAACATTCACAAAGGCGGTACAGAGGCGAGCTGCATATCATGTCAGCCGCCACTAATGATGTGCGGGCCGGGCTCTTAAACTCTCTTCCTCTGATGCTTAAACGGCCACAGCTGTGATGGGGACTCGCAGAGTCATTGCCGCACCAATAGGAGAAGATGGCTGTGGAGTCGGGGGCTCCTCCTCTCTGCTCCGACCAATCCCGTCATAGAGGCAGCCCAGCCTTATTAGCATACAGACAAAACACACTTTAAAATCCAGGTGACCGCACTGAAGCTCAGTGGAACATTTTTTTATATCATGCAGAAAGCTGAACAAGAAAGAGCTGAACTGATGACACAATTATGGAAAATTGCACCAGCAGAGGATAATATTAAAAGTACTAGAAAATTCCTGGAGAACTTTTGAACGTGCCTCCTGCTTGGTGCGTGTACTTCACTCCTCAAGTATCAATCTTTACAAAGGACATTACATTGAGTCTCATTCATGTCGTAGAGACTCGTCATGACACTGATCTCAGTCACTGCAGGTGTCCCTCAAAAAGCCTTTTGAAGCTGTCACAACTGGCCAAAATAACCTCACGCTGATGGTTTCAAACACAAATTTGTCCCCACAACCACAGCAAGACATGTATACACACATGTACATGCCCTAACAGAAGCTGATCTGCAATAAAGCTGTACCTCTATATCCCCATACAGAAGATAGATGAGTCATTTTATGAAACGGGAGCCATTTGGGTCTGCAACATTTCATGAGATGCATAAGGCACAAAAATGTGCAAAAGTAGGTTTCCAAATCTTAAAACCATTCAGTCAAGTACTCTTACCATGATATTAAATGAGAAAATACTATTTATAAAGACTAACATAGTATTTTTAGCCATTTTTCCTTAGAACATGAACAACTTGACATTTGTATCCAAAAATATCACCATTAAATGTTGTTTTTTTAATCAAACCTTTATTATTGTCAGGATTATATGTGTGTCCCTATTTACATAAGATATTTATTTAATAAAAACATACTTTTTTGTAAAAATGTAATGATTTGTGTGTGTCCCTCATTTTGATTTACCACCCGTCACATTAACATGTTTTGTCTATAAACAATGTACTGTTGCTTTTAACTGACATCACAGAGAGGAAGTGACATCATTTGAGGCTTTGGAGCAGCCAGGAACTAAAGCAGGCAAGTTCTGACCGGCACATAACAAATGTCTAAACAGCTGGTCTGTCTTCTCATCAGAGGAAGCTGAACTGGAAGTGGTTTTCTGGCATCGTCATCATCATCATCATCATCATCATCATCACCATCATCACAGCCCATTTGAGAACTAAGGATGTCCGTGCAGTCTCCTTTGTCCATACATGAGGTCCTCCTTCTGTTGGCACCAGTCATTCAGTTTTCAGTGTGGATTCCTCTGAATGACAGTAAAAGACAAACACTTTGGTTCAGACACGGTGGATCACAGTTAATCACACACATATACCAGCTGTCAGGACAGGTGCATGAATACCTGCTTCAGTTGAGGACTTCTGTGTATGAATTCACAGTATTAAATGACAAACCCCCACAAGATAATGTTCTATTATACATTGTGTATTGAACTCAATACAAGATACCAGCGAGAAGAGGAGACAGAAAATAAGTTAATGAGATAAAACTGAATGTTTTGCTGCATGTGGGAAAATCCTATCAGCCGCATGAGAGTGAGTTAATTGTTCAACTATATTCATTCTTGTCCTGCAAATGTTTGCATGTTTGGGACAAGGTACGGTTACCATAGCAAACACTAAGTAATCAGCTAGCTAGCTAGTTAGCAAAGTGCATTTGTAATTCAGATTAACTTTAATATTAATTTGGATGTTAACTGTCTCCTGTTCTCCGGTCAAAACACGTTGGGGAAAAAACGCTCCAGCTTTTAGGAGCATCATACACGTTAAAACTTTTGGACGTTAAAGAAAATAAACATTTACCCACCGAGAGAAACTGTTTATCAGCGTCTCTCCAGTGTGTTAGTGCCGAAGAACGAGCCATAATTACTGTGAACCGAAAACTCATTAAAACTAAACAACTAACAGTAAACTGTCAGTGCAAAATTCCTCCTCCGCCGACAAATATTAAGAAAAATGACAGAAATTTAGCACAACTGATTCAATACAATGCACACACGACCCAAGCTCCCCTCCGGTGATCGACCTCCCGGCCTGCTGCGTCATCTGATCAATCACTACAGACCAGGCTTATCAATCAAACAGACACGCCCCCAAAATACCTGGTTTTAAGGCCTAATATCTAACGAATTAGATGATTATTTTCAGATGGACCACCAGAAGACTGAACGAGACGTGTGAGTTTAACCTTAGCCCAATACACCGTATCGATGAGCATTTCATGAGAGATGTTGGTGTTTTTTGAATGAGTGTGAAGCATTCTGAGGACTTAACAAGATAAAAGATTAATCAATCATCCATTTAAACTTCATTTACCATATACTGTAATAAAACTTTATGACTAAATCTGAACAAATGATACATGTACATGTGAAGAAGACACACACACACAAAAACACTGAAAGAGGAAGCGCTTCTGTCTATGTACACATGCAAAGCACAAAACTGTAAAATGTGGTGCTCAAAATTCCTGTGTGACACTGAACATAAATATACATCGATACCTATATTAAAGAAAAAATTAATAAAACAATGAAAACAATCCTACAAAACTATGTACAAAAGTGTTTTAGAATGACAAAACTCCTGCTGGGCAAGATGTGCAAAAGATCACAGTATAGACAATATCCGTCATGTGCAGGGATAATACCTCCAGGTGTTGATGTAAAGGGGTTGATTGATGAGGCCAGATGCAGAAGAAAAGGCTGGTGCTGGTCCATCATTGGTGATTAGACTGGAATTCTGGTCCTGATACAGACAAACATGCGATAGGACAATTCCATACCAGTTCTTTATAATCAAACATGTTAGATCTGTTGTGTGTGTATATTCAATTGTGAAGATAGATATGAATACACAAAAATACAGTATGAATATTATAAAATTTAAATGCAAGGAAATAAAGAGTAAACAACTAAAGGGAAGATAAGAATTCATTGTAAACACACTATATAACCAACAACTGCAGCACGTTTCGTTTCGTTCAATATGAACTAATCTTTTATCTTGTACATTATTCTGTGGTTTCACAGACTAAAAACTGAAAGGGTAGCATACGGGTTCTTCCCATTAGTCTCGTCCCACCTCTAGTCATGACATAACTTCTGTTGTGATTTGACACTATAATGAATAAAGATTGATTGATTTATTGCTATAGCTGTCAATTTTAGTCCTCGAGTTCATAGTTAAATGCTTTATTTGTTAACTGCTATCCTTTGTAGTATGCATGAGAGAAGATGCTGTGAGATTAGTGGACTTCTATGCAGTGTCCGCTGATAATGTGTGGGCTGGTCTGGACAGAAAATGCCAGGGCTGAATTTTTGTCCCAGTCCACCCCTGGCCTTAGAATATTATAGATCAAATATATAAAATTAAATATGTCACAATACTACTTACACATGACATACCCATGGACAGACTATGCTCTAAGGACAGATGAATCATTTGAAAACATGTTTGATGAGAGTCATCATCATGAGGGGCCACATCCATTTCATGGCAGTGGTGTTGGCATGGCTTCACAAATTCCCTCTATATCATTAAGTTTGTTTGGGTGTTGTTAGGCGAATGCTACACATCTGGCTCAGAGGTCCTCTAAATTTCAGAGATAAAATCCAGAGTTAAACCTGAAGTTACCTCGATAACCTCAAAGCCTGTGTCATAGAATAGGCCTCAGGAGGCCACCCAGGAAGTATTTGTTTAGACATGCAGACTAATTTAAATTCACTGAAAGATTGGACATCGATGGAGCAGCAAGCTACTGAACAGGGAGAGATTGTCTTGTATTGTCTGATATATTTACAACATATTTCTATACAGAATTCAAAGGAGAACTACAGAACTTCCTGTTTTAGCCTATTATACACTTCAATAGCCGTCAATAACAACACACTTCCTTTTGAGTTCCACTTCTATAAAAAAAGGAAAGAGGTCATTCTGAATATACTATCAGCCAATATAGTGATCAATGCAGACTCTGAGAGTGGACAAAGGTAGTGAGTGCCAAAGAGAGGGAATCTCATGCATGTTGGCGTGTGTCTTTATTAAATATTTAGTGATGACTCAACCTCATGCATGAATCATACATCACTAATTACCTAACTTTCCGTAGAGCCCATGGTGATGAAGAAAAATAAATATACATGACAAAAATATGTTTTGTCAGAGATTAGAGCACCCTCTCCGAAATTCAAAGGGTTAGGGTTTTCAGGGTAGCTCAGGACTTAATAATAGAAGCCAAGCTCCCCCTGGCTCCCCTGCTGTCTGAAATACTGTGCCTAAAAATACATTGATCGAGAGCATGAACATGATCACATTTGTTATCTGCAAAGCACTTTTCAATCCCAAGGAGTCAGAAGATAAGCGCTGTGTGAATACTGAGCAGTGCAGTTAAGGGAATCATAAGAACCACTCATACAATATGGTGAGTGAACTATCAGCAACTGCACCTTTTACTTGAGGATTGGTGAAATTAAGGTTAATCCATCTGACAGCGCCTTCATAGAACAGCAAACCAAACAAGCCAAACATGTTTAGTTCATTCCTGTAACACACAGAATACTGCACCCTTAAAACTCTTTGTTATAGAACCATATTTGTGAGTGTGTAACAACCAAGGGAAACACACTTCATTGTGTCTTTTATTTGTTTTAAAGCAGAACATTATTAAAGTATCTATTTACCCTGCCAGCCTGTTGTGAAACATTGATTGTGAAAATGTCAGAAGAGGTTAAGCCTGATGTAATTAATAACCTCTTAGGTACAGAAAGGGAACAAGGAAGTCAACAGCTTGGTTTGTTAAATATTTATTTCTGCGCCAGTGTATGAGAACAGGTACAAAAGAATGAGGAAGTCCTGAGCAATCACCAAAAGAGAAGTCACAGTTGCACACAATCATACAAGCACAGACTCACACAGACTCCACCTGAAGATTTTCAGAGAGCAGCACCTGTTGTTCTAAGGGAAATAAAAGGTAAGGTAAATGTTTTGCTTTGCAAGCAACTCCATCTGCAATGCCATATTAATTGTGAATTGTACTGCGGAGACATTTCTAATAACCTGTTAGTTGCATATGCACTGAGTTTTTAAAATACTTTTGCTCTCTTCCAGTATGAATGGATCCCGAATTGTTCATGAATCGGCCTCACAGTCCTCGTGCAGTGGACTCTCTATCAGGGATGTTGACTCAGAGCTGCTCTGATATCAACCTGAAGTTTATCTGCCAGTTGAAGCCTGGACCTGGTCCACCACCAGGTTGTGATGAGGGTTTCAATGCCGATATGCGTTGTGAGTCAGTGTCAGTCATCCTCCCTGCACAGTGTAGCATCTACCAGCTGCGACTACGCATCTGTATGCAGGTAGGCCCAACCATGTTGCATGGTCTGTTGTTCAAAAGTATGTGTAAAATTTGTTTTCTTTTGTGCACTTTCTGAGGGTTTATGTATGTATGTGTGTGTATAACTATTAATTATTAATTAATTATACTTGCTGGACCTTGCAACTGAGTATAATCTAGGTCAGTGGTTCCCCACTTGTTCCAACTAATGGCTCTCTTGAAAATGTTAACAGCCACATCCGGCCCAGTAACAATTTGGAGGCTAAATAATGTGTTCTCAGAACATTTTATTTTAATAATAATGATCAAACATTCAGGACTGAACTGAAAGCAGTGGGAAGCTCAATTTTTCTTTTGTTTGTTTGACCAGAGCGATCACCTGTGGCTTCACCTGCTGTCTCTTGATTAGCTGTCCTTGTAATTATTCCTGTTGCTAACCATCTATCCATTTTGATACTCAGTTTTTGCCATGCATGTAATTTTTTACCGAGCAATCAGACTGAGATAGCAAACAAGTATATGATGTGGTCCAGCTGGCAATAACATAAAAGTTCCAGTCATTGGGTTATCACAGTGATAGGCCTTACTTTGTCTGCTTACTTGCAATAACTTTGTGGTCGGCCCACAGGTTGAGAACCACTGTTCTTGAGTACTTTATAGATACAGTAAATACTTTTCTACCTGAATATTTACTAAAATACCTGCAGTATATTGTCATTTTGTTCAAGAGGTGGTGGTAGTAGTAGTGGTTGGTTGAGTTAGGAACAGAGAATAGACATGGTCAAAAAAAAGTTCTAGTAACGCTAGGTCAAAGGTCAAAGTTTTGTCCAGTATTTTGGTCTAAATTAGGGTTAGGGTCTGTATGCTATGTACAGTTTATGTCAAGACCTCACAGAGCTGCTAACGTGACTGTGAACTTCTGTGCTTGTTTAAACATATTATCAAGCTCCAACCATCAGATTTTGTTGAATATTTGTTCCTTCAGGCTCAGGAAAAACACTGCCATCCAGATCCACTTGGATTTCTTGACCCGGAGAAATACACCCTGCTATACGCAAGGGGGGATGACTGGTATGAGGCCTACGATGACTGTCAGGTTATCAGGACGTTAGACATCCCGTGGTCACGTGATGACACCGGGCGCCTGTCGGCACACGTGGTGGTACAACCTGTGGTGGCGTTTGATTCAGAGGAGGACAAGAAACAGCAGCAGTGTCTGGCTTACCTGATTGGACACGACCTGGAGAAAGAAGCGTCCGACAGGCTGGGCGAGCTCACATTCACCCGCCGGAAACTGGCATCTCCGAGAAGACAAGCGCTAAAAAATCGGGACGACAAGTTGTATGCCACAGAGCCTTGGATCACATGTGCCCCCATTCCCGCTGACCTGCAGGACTGGCTGAACAGAAAGCTTCCTGTCGCCTTTCATTACATGAACAAGCTCAGCTTCAGTATACCGGTTGATATTAGCGTAACGCCAAAAATCCTTCTTCAAATTTTTAGAAAGGTGATGGCCGACCAGGGGCTTGGTCATGATGCTACTGATAATCTGGTGTTGAAGGTCTCAGGGAGGGAGGAGTTTTTATCCGGAGACTACCCCCTCAGCGATTTCCTCTGGGTTCGACAGTGCTTGAAAACCAATCAAGAGCTCCACCTCTCTATCGTACCTGTGTCGCACCTTGCCGAGGAGACTGTGGAGTTTGTGGACTGGCCGCTCGTTGATGGTTTCAGCGGCCAGTTCAGCTCCCATGATGATCTCCGACTTGAAGGGAAGGATTTGGAAGACATCTTCATGATATCCTTGTGGGACTGCAACAGGAAACTCAGAGTCAAACTACTTGGCTTTGACATCCCGAATCTTCCGAGCAAATGCCCTCCGTCCGTTTATGTCGAAGCCTCCATACTTTATGGTAACAAGGTTCTCTGCTCAGTGTCCTCTTCTCCCAAGGCCTTCGCAGATGAAGTACTGTGGAATGAGTGGCTGGATTTTGACGTCCTGCTCAGGGATCTGCCTCGTGGAGCCAAGCTGGGTCTCACTATTAACACGAGTGGTGGTGACACTTTCCCAGCAACCAAAGACTCAGGGGAGGGGAAGGTGCTCTACTTTGTTAATCTTCTCCTCATAGATCACAGGTCAGTTTCTTTTGTATTCAGCAGTGTCAAATGTCAAAAAAAAAAAGGGCAACACAAAAAAAAATTCACCTACAGCCGATGAGAGTAACTAATTCATTGATATTATGCTTTGAAAATATATGTTGTAACAATTATTACAATAACTAATTCATTACAAATGTTTTCAAATCGTGCATGTTCGACATTATGGATCGCTCACCTCTTGTTCATCCCCGCAGGTCCGTCCTTAGCCAGGGCCCCCACACCCTGCACATGTGGTCTTACCCTGACCTGGAGGAAGAGGCCATCACCTACCAGGCAGACAAGCTGTCTTCTGCTACTAACCCAGACATAGCTGACTCCATGGCTATCAGCTTCTTTCTAGACCGCTACAGCTTCCCTGTGGTTCTCCCAAACAGCTTCAGTTCCTCTGAATGTTCCAGTAGTCCCACCTCCAGCCTCTCCCCAACCAAATCTCCTGCTTCCTCTCATGCACCCTCCTCCTCCTTGTCCTCCTCACCTTCTTCCACCTTACCCAGCACGGATTCTTCCTCTCTGCATGTGACAACTCCTCAGAGCCCATCAACTGACACTGTAACCCTCAGATGCCCGTACTCGGTCGTCAGCCCCAGCGACGCTGGCCTTAAAAGGTTTCGGATGGAGAGCGTCCGCTACGCCTCCAACCTGCCCTACTACCTGCGCAATGTTGATTGGATGAACCGCAAGGTGGTTGAGGATGTCCACTGGCTACTGGGACACTGGGATCCTGGGGATCTGGATGTAACAGTGGCTCTGGAGCTGTTAAGCATGGACTTTGCAGATGAGACGGTCAGGAGACTTGCGGTGCAGAGACTGGAAAGCCTGTCCAATGATGATGTGTTGAGGTATTTGCTGCAGCTGGTGCAGGTATGTGTTTGTTTCAAAACAGACTCATCCAAAGTGTGCACTGTTGATGTGAAAGAAAAAAAAATGTGTAGGAACTGTGCAAAATATCAAAATATGTGAATCCACTTTTCTGTTGGAAGCTACAATCAATATTATGCAACCCAGTGAACCCCCCCCCCCACTTCATAGCATTAGCAATGAGTATAGATTTGTTTCCACACCTATAAATAAATCAATCAATTATTAACTAAATAAAAACAAAAAATCTAATAAGAATTTAGATTGAGGCCAAATGAACACTGGCAGATTTAGCGTATCGTTTCTGTGTGCACTGCAACTTCCACAGTCCACAGTCAGAGATCAGGAAGAAAGTGGGGGTTTGTGTTACACTGTATTATATTTATAGTTTGGCCGAGATGTATTGAGAGTTTCAGACTGTAGATTGGTGCAATTAGTAATTACTAATTTTACTCTGCCCTCTTTATTCATATAGACCCTTAAAGTGGAACCTTACCATGATAGTTTCCTCGCTCGGTACCTCATCCAAAGAGCTCTGCAGGTAAGTCATGCTGCCATGGTACATACAGTATCATGCTATACCAAGATTAGTATACAAGGATTTGTTGCCATTCCCGTTTTTAAAGAATAGTTTTAATAATCTGTCCACTGCAGGTTTTTTTTTAAATTTTTTAGAGGGGAGCTTAATCAACATCTGTAACAATAATAATTTAATGCATTATGTCTCTGAAAAGCAGGTAATTTAAATATATTTCACGTTTACTGACAGATTAAAATGCTATATGCTAAATTAATCACTTACTGTCACGAGTGTGACTGGTGATTTACATGTTTCAGCAGTGAGAAAAAAATGTTCGGTTGCTTGATGATGTTGTCTTTACCTTTTTAACCTTAGATGGTGACAGTAGCTTTATAGTCCTTGTGATTAAATTTGTAAGTGTTTACTACTCTCTCCTTTATTCTGTTTTCAAAATTGTACCAGCTGCAGAGAGAAACCAGGTCAAATTTGGTCCTCAAAGTGTTTGATGGTGTTTCCTGTTTCATGCAGCTTGGTAGATTAAAGATGGAATAGCACATAAGAAATGTGGGGAACACCTATTGATTAGTGTTATGTGAACTCACTGAACTCACTCCTTCAATGCAGAGCAAGAGAATTGGCCACTTCTTCTTCTGGTATGTCCGCAGCGAGGTAGCAGGGTGTCTGTACTTCCGCCAACGCATGGCTGTGATTCTGGAGGCCTACCTGCTGGGCTGCGGCCAAGCCATGCTCGACAGCTTCACCCAGCAGGTCCAGGCTGTGGAGGCCCTGCAGGAGGTCGCTATATTTATCAAAAGACTCTTCCCTGACAAGACCGACCTCCCTCCTACAGGTGGGACACAACTAAGAAAAGCATTTTCATGGATTAATACACAAGTACTTTTAGATCAAAATGAGTGTTGTTAGATATTCTTTAAAGTATTTTTGTATTGTTTTGTATTGTCTGGTTACATTTTAAATTATTAAGTGATGACACATTTAAAAACTCACTCCATTTATTTTTTAGATTTCTATAATCTCTAAGAACATGTGAGGAAACAAATAGAAGAAAAAAAGTAGTCAAAATCAATACAGCAGCAGGGTTGATGTTTTACTTTAAGCTCCTGCGATACCTAACCCCAGAGAAATCTATAGAAATACTATACATGCTGTGAGGCAGATCTTCAACTGGAGATTCAGCTCTAACAGCAAGGACGGCTGCTGTCAACCACAGGCGGGGAATAGTTACATCCTTTAGTGGTGTCACTCTGGCTTTACCAAACAGAAATGCAAACTTCCTTTTATTCTCTTCTTGGGTTGTGACTTAAACCTGGTGAGAACCATGTGCAGTAACCCACCAAACAGAGGGTTCTGACGCGGCTCTCAATGAATGTGACCAGATCAATGAAGTGAGCTTTGTAGGTGGATGTTTTCATTATGTCATGACCTGTGGTCCTCCATCACCCCTTCAGATGTTATTGTTCGGCAGGCCAAAGTTTTTGCCATATAAGCAGTAGTGTTGTTGTACTCATTGTTCGAACTCGGCCGTCACTTTGAACGCAATTACACACCTGTAAAGTTCCATGACTGTATCTTACACGGTTGTGATGCTATAGCACAATCAAAAATCTGTCCACAGACACAGATATACTTAGTAGATATTAATAATAATACTTAAAACCATCTCTGTGGCAGAGTAGATATGTCCAGGACCACATTTTGCCATGATGACAAACAATGCCAGCCATACTCTGTCGCGGCTGCTAATGAACACTGGGAAGCTCTTATTGCATTTTGTCTGTGCATGATGGTAAGTATATCTCCTGACGGGTTTTGTGTGACGTTGATGCGTTTCCTATAAATGAGCAGTTCTTGAATGGTGTTGAAAATGCTGTCATGTTCCACATATACTATGATTTTCCTGCTGCTCATTAGGAATGCATTGAGGTTTTTCAGCTGTTTCAAACCCCAAATACCAACAGAGATTCATGCAATTTACTTCACACACATCAATCAAAAGAGCATTTTGCATTTAACCTTGCATTGATTCTTTCACTCCATAGGCTTACTGGCAGCTCACCAGTCCTAGTGATTATATCCATCTCAATAATGAATATTGGCTGTTTTGTCTAATTCGCTTAATTGTTTCGTTTCGGTTTTGCTGTCGTTTTAGCTCCGCTCAGGCTTCAAGAGCTCCTGAAAAACTCCAGTCTGCCAGAAGAATTCCTGTTGCCCTTTGACCCCCGCGTCAAAGTTGGAAGGATCCTGGTAAGCCGACACCCACGAAAATGACGAGAGATACTGTACTTTCAGGGACAGTACACTGCTGCCACCACAAGTGGGCAGTAAATTACACAGAGGTTATTTAACATTGAAAATTAACAGTTTGCACTTTCAAAGCTACAAAGAAAAACCTTACAGCATCTGTTGCATCTGTAAAAAAAATCCACTCACCGACAAGAGACATTTTACTTTCTCCTTCATACTGCACAATGGTGATTCATGCTTTTATTACTTCATGAAAGCATATCCATTATGAGTACTGTCAGTCTTACTTCTGCCACTCCAAGATCCTCCACTGTTGAGGCGGGTCCTTTTCTAGCAAGCAGTAAAGTATTTGTAACTATGCTGAGAGCACAGGGAGGGAAAGGCCAAAAATAAAAACCCTCTGAGGTCTTTAATAGAAGTACAAAGCTATTAAAGTACTAGACACAATACCTCTGTGGAAAGCAGTGCTGATAGAAGGAGTCCGACAAAGTGAAGGAAAACGTCTCTCTGAGTCCAAACAGTTTAACAAGTCTCTCTCTAAAGATTCACCACACTGTCAAAGTATTAGTCTGACCCCAAACAAACAGGATCTCAGGTGTTAAAGCCCCTGAAAACTTGGGTAAAAGCTGTAGACATTTCTGTTTTATGACATATTCACTGCATATATGACTGTATAAGGAACAATCACAGTTAAAGAAGAAGTTCAGGAAAAGACATCTTTAGAGTAATCTGCTTCATCATGAAACTGTTCTGATGTTGGCAGAAAAGTTTTGTGGACCTAAGTTCAGGGCTTTTAAAATGAATCACACAAACAAATCAGTTGTTTTTGTGTCCCTCTTGCGCAGCTGGACAAATGCAAGGTGATGGCCTCTAAGAAGAAGCCTCTGTGGCTGGAGTTCTCTCCCATGCCGTCGCCCACCTCTGCTACACCTGTTGGAATAATCTTCAAACAAGGAGACGACCTCAGACAGGACATGCTGGTCATTCAGGTCAGGGAGATTTTTGTTTTGTCTTAATTACTAATCTTACCCATGAGTAATCTCGCTAATGTTGGTGTTTAGTGTTGGTGAATGTATTTATCTATAATGTATGCGTTCCTGTTTAGACACTGGTGGTGATGGACTCTATCTGGCAGGAGAAATCTCTGGACCTTAACCTTGTTCCATATGGCTGCATCTCCACAGGACACAACATAGGTATCAACATCAGTGCAGTTCAAACCAGTACAGTCGCCTGGAGCTCAAGTTTCCCCTGAACCCTACCTAACTGAGTCAGGACCTCAGTTTTCCCTATAGTTAGCACCAGATTTTATATTTCTTTTCAGGAAACTTCCTAGGAAATTATGAACCTGTAAGTAAATGATTATCTGATTTATTAAGTTTGTCTTAAAGTACTAAAAATCAAGTATAGTTAGTCTAAAAAACACTGGAATCAGCCTACAGAGTTGGTTCACTTTTGGGACCCAGTATTTCATAACCAGGCTCTGTGGACTATCAATTGGTTTTTATTTAACTTAGTTTACGTTCTCATATCATATGGTTGGCTACGCACTCATTACCTCTACCTAGGAGGTCACGTGTCAGTCATGGGAAGAAATCTCAAAAAGTTGTTGCCAGATTTCAATGACATTTGGCGTGAAGTTAAAAGGTAACTCCAGTTGTTCACTATTGGTACTTCCATAAAGGCTGGAGGCCTGTGTGTGGCAGAGTACAAAAAATAATTGTCAAAATTCAAGCAGCAAAGTCAGAGATATCCAGACTTTTAGATTCTTGTATGTGTCACACCCCCAAAAACTCTGGATCCTACACTTCCCATGGTGCAACTCAGTGGTATTTAATAAGTAGCTCTCATCAATCTCAGTTATATAACTGAGATGAGCCTGATGACATCATTACGGTAACTTTCTCAAACTTTTCAAAGGTCCTCGAGAGTCACAGGTGTATTTTGCAATATAAACTGAGAGTTTAACCTAATTGGACAAGAGCAATTACACTTACACACTAATTCTAAAAATTACATCCAGGATTGAACCACAATGTTTTATGTAAAGTGAAAAATGAAAAATAAACTCATTATGAATTTAATTGTTTTCATCAACAGGAATGATTGAGATTGTGAGGAATGCAGCGACTATCGCAGCGGTCCAGAAGAACCACAGAGGAACAGCTGGAGCCTTCAGAAACGATGCTCTGTTTGAGTGGCTCAAGTCGAAGTGTCCTCTCCAGGAAATCGTAAGTAATATGGAAAACAAAGAGGACCGAAATTGGATCTAAATTAACTGGTAATATAATTTTATATTAAAAATTAAATGACATGCAGGGTCACAACGGTGTGTGTGCAGCTGTTTAAGTTCAACAATCCTATATTAATATATCATGTTAATGTTTGACAGCTTGTCTGATAAAGACCAGTTGGTATTTATTCCTTTTCTTAAAATGTTTTCATTATATAAAATATTTACAAAACTGCACTGTAGGCATCAGCTGTCATTAGAGCAGTTTGCCATCTTCCATGTATGTTATTAGACTGTAACCTGATTTGCCGACAGCACTACAACACTGTGGAGAGGTTCGTGAAGTCCTGTGCTGGTTACTGCGTGGCCACTTATGTTCTGGGTATAGGAGATCGACACAATGACAACATCATGATCACAGACCAAGGTATGCATCACACTGGCTATTCATTTAACCTATCAGCTGACAGGTGATGTCATTTTTCCAAGAGAAAGACTGAATTATGGGAAAGATGAATGAATGAGCAAAACACTGAAGTATGAAATGAAAATAAACTTGAATGCTGTCGTGTTTCCTCACCCTCTTAGGGAACTTGTTTCACATCGACTTCGGCCACATCCTGGGTAACAGGAAACACTTTCTCGGTGTGAGCAGGGAGCGTGTGCCGTTCGTCCTCACACCCGACTTCCTGTATGTCATGGGCAGGGTCAAAGGTCGCAACAGCCTCTATTTTCAATGCTTCATGGTAAGAGGACGTGATTGTGTGTGTGTGTGTGTGTGTGTGTGTGTGTGTGTGTGTGTGTGTGTGTGTGTAGTTGATTTCTATTTCTTCATGGGATTTGTTGACAAGAAAATAAATATAGAATATTACCGTTAACTGTACGTAAGGCTTAAATGATGAAATCTTGAACTTTGGTGGGGACTTGTGAGATGTTTGTCAGGAAAACATGAGTTTATTATTTATTTTGCATTTATTCAAGAAATCTCTCGCTCTCTCTCACTTGCCCCCCCCCCATTAGGACACTTGCACCCAGGCGTACCTCTCCCTGCGCTCCCACTCCCGCCTGCTGGTCACGCTCTTCTCCCTCATGCTGCTGACCGGCATCCCCGAGCTGAGCGCCGCAGAGGACATGCGTTACCTGCGGGAGGCTCTGCAGGAGGAGCAGGGGGAGGCGGAGGCCAAGGAGCATTTCCTCAAGCAGATCTCTGAGTGTGAGCGTCTGGGCTGGACTGTGCAGGCCAACTGGTGGATCCACATGGTAGCGGGCATCAAGTAGAGTGTTTTTGTTCTTCTGTGCTTCAGCCCCGGAGAAGGTGAAATGGTGCATGATCATGTCTACATGTAACATTGATTTCTTTCATTGCTTATTTTTATATATTATTGTTATATTTATGTATTGTGTAGTGTCCCTCTGCACTCCTTTGTCATCAGGATCCCTCGACTTTGGAACCAGGAACCAGAATCAGCAACTTCTTTTAAATCACTTCTTAAAACCCATTTTTATAGACTTGCTTTTATGTGGTGTTGTCTTTTTATCATCTTTTTTTGTTTGTTTTTACGGGTTCTACTCTCTCCAATTGTTTTATTTATAGCTATTGAAGTATATTGTTTGTCTTTCTCTCTAACTTTACCTCATTTATGTCCTGCTTTAGTTTGGCCTTACTGTCCAGCTTTCCGTTGTTGTTGCCTTTGCTCTGTTGTCAAAACACTTTGTTTTTGTCTTGTTTTTAAAAGTGCTCGATAAATAAGGCATAAGAATCTAGACAATCATGGTTTACTTTAGTTATCTACTCATCGCTTTCAACTAAAAAGTTTTGCATCACTTCACAATAATTAGATAGTTGTGAGTTCCAGTTATTGTAATATTTGAATGAACATTTCTTTGTTAACAGAATAAATCTCTGATGGCATTATTCTATTATATGTATTATTGGTCACAGATCCGAGTCGATCAGCTCTGCAGTCATACTCATCTCCAGCAAGCCTGCCACTCTATATGCTTTAGACTGAAACCTACCAAACTACCTGCTTGTTGTCATAGAAACATGGAGCCTTTCAGAGCGTCCATCAGTCAGGCTGTGGTCGCAGCGGCTGAGTGTTATCGTTTTCCTGGACAGTGAGCACTTGTGAGATCTTTTGGCTTTGACTACATGTGCTGTACTTTCACTGTGAACAGGATCAAAGGGACAAAGGGAAAAGGTTTTCACAACAAAACATTCTCACTTTGCTTTTAAACTTTAGAACAGTGCTGTATATATATATGTATATATATATAAAAAGACACTGACGGCAGGCCGACCTGTGCATATTTATAAGGCCCTTAACCCAGATCATGCTTTAGAATAAAAATGTGAGTTTAATAGGATTTTCACGTTCAGAATCTAAGGTTTGATTTTTAAAATATGATTGAAGTTTGATCAACGTAATCAAGTCTCATGGGCTCTGGCGCACATGGACACTTAACAAAAATTATGACATTTCAAATCAAACAGTCCTCTTCTAAAACCACTTAAAACTAGGTTTGATGTGAGACGAACCAACCTGCACTTCCATACTTCCATTATTTCTGTCATTAGTTTCCATATAAGTATGAGATATTGTAATTATAAAAGACTGAACTTTAGTAGTCTTCATGGTAGATTACTTGGGAGTAACATTATTTTTTCACGTTACAATCTACAATTTTTTTTTGATAGAACTGATGTTAGATATACTGATAAAGAGTATCTAAAGAAAACATGTCGTCAGGTTACAGTATGGGAAATGTAGGCTCCAGTGATTTTGGAGCTGGTCCCATATTATGGACTAAAAGTAAAGATATGATTTTTATCCCCCCTTTTTTTTATGTCTCTCACTAATACCCTGCCCTACTTTGGAAGTACAATACTAAATGGAGTTCCCCTTTGCAGATGTTCTTTGCAGACTGTGCAAGACACTAGTTAAAAGATAAACCTATAAGTCTTTTCTTATGCTACAAACACGTGGTCACAAACCAACTCTCATTGTGATGCAAATAAGGCCACAGGGAGGGAAGAGGAGGGGTGGTGTCAAAACACATACTACACATATTCGAACAGAAAGAGGACAGTGTGACAGGGAGGAATGTCGGGAGAGGAGAGGGCAGGGGTTTGAGGGTGAGTATGGGGGTGTGTAAAGGAGGGAAGGTTGGGAAGGGCTTCAGAGCAAAGGAAGAGGGTAAAGGAGACGACACCCTACGCTGTGTCTGCCGCTGCCAGACAGACAGTGTTGTCACCACATGGCCCAGGACCACAATCCTGCTGTATTGATTTTTTTTCTTTATCATTTTCACCGTTGAATGAATTCTCTATCCCCGGCTTTCCTCTACCTGTTTCCTTGTTCTGTCTTTTTTATTGCTATATGATCTTTTTCTATTTGATTTTGCTTCACCCTCTCTTTGTGCATGCTCTTTACCTTCAATGCATTTTAGTGCAGCTCATAAGACCTAAAGATGTGGTATTACATCACCATGGAAATGAAAGAAACACTTGCTGCACATGGCAAGGTCTGCTTTGAGCGCACTGATTGCTGTTCTTTAAAATAAAAGCTTTTGAACAAGGCCAAAATATACCAAGAGCAACCCCATCAGACACGTTTCTTGGTTACAGATGAATATGAGGACCATGTCTCAAAAATATTATCTTAATGGCAATAGACAACATTAGAACTGAAACTGACCAGAACTCAAGAGTTGTCCTTAGAGTTTGTTTAATTATGTATGTAAGTTATTAACATTTTGCATCTGGACACAGCCATTTGTAGTTAGGTAATTTATTTTAAATAAATAAATTTCTTTATTGTAGCCCTAAATTAGGAGAAGTGGCCTAGGCCTGAACTGAATACCTCACCTGCCTAAAACAACCTGAAATGTAATGTTCTCCCCGTGAAGACAGAGAGAGTCTAGTTTCCCATTTCTCCTGGCTGAGTGTGCCTTCTTATAATTTGGACTGTGGTAGCGCTTAATGTTGTTCTTAAACAGTGCTTAATGTATGAGAACAAAAGTCTGACCCTGCAGCTTTACCATCATTTTTGTTATTGTAGAAGGCTAATACTAAAGAAGTTAGCTACTTGCTAATGTTGGGTTTTTAGCACGCTAATGTCGGCTGTGGATCATTCATCACCCATGTTCGAATATTATGCTGAAGATTTATCTGTGCTGCTGCCAATCATCGATTTTATATAAACAACAACACCTGTTTCCTGTGTCTGTTTCTACTCTCTGACCAGAGGTGCTGTAGAGGATAAAGTGGTCCCAGCATTATACATCACAAACTCACAATCTTTAATCAAGGCCTCATTGCATAACACAGAAGAGTGAATATGTTCCAAGCTTTTATTTATTTATTTATTTTACAATATTACCTTATATGTTTATTTTATAAAATCTCTAATATGCTGAAGCAGCATTAGCTGCAGCCTCCACGTGGAGGCATCCGGGGGCTGAGCTGTTCTCTCACTAGAGGGCAGAGCTTGATCATTATGTGTCAATACAAAAAGCACATTTGAGGTAAGTGAAGAAAAGGGGATCAAGGCCTGGAATATTTCACATCTGTTGTATAATAATACTTTCATAAAGTGAGCCTGTCAGTCATTCGCTAGCAAACAACTTCAGCAAAGAAAGCCTTTACACAAGGAATCAAAAGTAAAGCTGAATTACAAACATTTATGGGAGTGTTTTAAAGTGTTTCCCTACTGTTTAAATCCGTCTGTTTTACTGTACTACTGCATTAACAGAAAAAAACCCTTGATGGGTCGATTTAAATAACCTCCAAGCTGAATTTCTTTCTGCTTGACAACTGTTTACAGTGTGCATGGTACAATGGTACGAATTAGTCACTGCTACTGATACTGACTCATAAACATTTGCTCAAGCAACAGATTTGAGCCAGCTGGCAGTTTGTCAAACATAAATGAATTGAATCAAATAAAACTATTAAAAAACATCATAAACCGCAACACAGCACCTAAAACAAGCTGTAACCTTCTACAACAGGTTCAAACTTTGCTGTATTCCCGATGCTTGAGTCTCCTCACATATTGACTGGGTGATGTGAACATTGAGCCACTAAAACTGTCTGGATCTTTACAGCAAAAAAAATGTACACACGTGCACACGAACTACAAATTACACAAAAGCATGTAGAGAATGAAAAGAGGAGGGTGACCCCCGGTTTTCAAATGCTCATTTTTGCTTTTCTGAGTGTGTGTAGCAGCCAGGTAAAACACCTCCTCCAGATGTTTTACCAGTGCAAACAGTATAACTCTGGACAAATTACAGCCTTCCTTTCCGACCGGCATTCTCACTTCTCTCTTGTCTTTACCATTTTGTCTCAATTTCTCAGCTCCCGCCAGTTTTTCAGTTATCTATCAGTTATTTATCTATCTTACAGTTCTGTATGATAGGCCTGCTTTTGATTACAACAATGCATTTGTTGTTTTTGTACTTGCTGTTTACTTTCATGTTTGCATTACAGGAGAACACTGCTGCACAGAATTGTTGGTAATTATGGATCCAAGCTTTGCTTTGCACAACCTGTGCTCCACTGACTCTTCTTTCCTTCGCATTTCCACCTCGATTCAATTCACTAACATCCTATTATGCTGATCAAAGCTCACATCATGAGCAATGAACACAATCTGACCTCTTGCAAAGGAGACTGTTCTCTTATCAGGCGGCTGCTCGTTGTGGATGCGTGATGTGTATCAGTTGACTTGGCTGGCACCACATAATGAGCTTGGCGATGGAGACTGTCATCTCTTGATAATTCCCTTGGTTCAAATCCTGTCAGTGATGAAGGCCACTGTCTTCTCCCCATGAAGCAAGACAGGGCTGCACACTATGTTATGAGCGGGAATTATTTTTATCTCTCGCATACAATAGATCCTGTGCTGCCACTTTGACATGAAAAGGAATCACATGGGTTAAAATAAGTGTACCACAAACACTCACATCTCATTATGGACAGGAAAACTAAAAACCCACTAGTCCACATTAAGATAAATGTGCCACTGTTCATTTGCAATCAAATATATGTTCATAAAATCAAGGATCCACCCGTTTGATTCTTTGTTGCACAGGAAAATAAAGCTGCATTTACATCCAAGGCCTTCGAATGGGAATAATCGGTCTTCAATGCAGCCTCTGAAGGATGCGGCCCCTGAACTGGGACACAGCTAATGTCTACCAGGGCAGTTTAAAGGTGGTGGAGTGTGTCTCCATTTTTTCGCAGAACACATTTTTGTCATGTCACAGCTGGTGTAAATAAAACAATTGGACAATGGCTGAATTCCATTTAGCTGCTTCAGTTACCGGGTCTCACCTGGTCTTGTGCACTGGCTCACTTGCCACACTGCCAGAACTTACTGGGACACTTGAACAAACACTGGTCATATCAGACTGGTGCAAAGGCCTACATTCAGGTGTTCATGCGACCTTTGATATTGAAAGTGATTGAAAAGTCTGTAAGATTCAATAAGGAAATTTTAAATGCACAGGTCCATGTGCATGTACTGTGTGGCATTGGGTTTACTTTTAGTCTATCCATGTATCAAACTGTATTTCCTCCTGTAAGAGAATAGGATGATATATATATATATATATATATATATTTCCTCTTGTTTGGTTGCTTTGCTGCATGATTAAGTTAACAAGTGTTTTGATATTTAAAAAAAAAAAAAAAATAGGTCACGGAAAATTCAGCTGAGGAATTTGTGAGTAATCTTTAACCATAACAGTGAGCTTAGCTTGACAGGACTGGGTGGAGTCCAGCGCTGTGGATGGGGCCTTATACCTGCTCCTACTTTCCCGGGGCGGGGGTGTAAGCTGCCGGTGACACTCGGGGCTCCACCTCCTCCCGGGCGGATGAGCCCTCTACTGTAGGCTGCACACCGGACACCCAGCTCATACAGGCGGTGCAGCCGGACGGTGTGCAAGCCGTAGAGTGTGTATGTGTATGTGTACGTGTGTGTATATATATATGTGTGTGTGTGTTATATGTGTGTGTGAGGGAGAGAAAGAAAGAAAGCGAAAGAGAGAGGAAGTTTGTGTGTCAGTGAGCGAGAGAGGGAGGGAGTCACAGAGAACTACCGAGCAGGTGAGCTCTTCATCTAATCTTCCGTCTCTGCTAACACTTCAAATCCAATAACGCAAAAACACCATTGTAAAGTGTGTTAACCACAATATTCCTACAGGGGTGGTGAATGTCTGCAATGTATGGCGAGTTTATATGAACTTTGTGTCGTTACTTTAGCCCGTTATCGCCCGTGGTGCTGCTGTAATATTCATGTATATAATGAGGTTAAAAATGTGGTTTGTGGGGTTTTTTTTTCTTCTTTCTTTTTTTTTATGCTAGGCTAATTCAACTTTTGAGCTTTTAGCTTTTCACGTTTAAAAAGAAGCGTTGCTCCTTTGCAAGACTTTTATCCAAATAAATACAAATGCGCAAACTCTCGAAATGAGACGGTTATTTTTTACATATAACTACACGTAGAGCCACTTACATGAGGCACGAGGGATGCGTGTGTTTTTAATGGGAAATCTGAGGTCACCTAGGCAACAAGACATGTAAAGCTTTAAGTCTTCCTCTACTCAAGAGTGTGTTCTTCTTATTGTTGATATGATGTTTGGCCTTCTCTGTGCAAAGTGCTGTACTGTGTGCAGTCACTAAATGTCTGTTGTGCATGTAGTTTTCTCTGTGCTTACTTTAAGTGCAGTTATGATCCAGTGTCCAGCCTTTATCTTACAAAAGAGTGATGCAAGTGCACACACAAGTATGGACTTCCCTGTGGGACTTTTCCAGTAAGAGAAGTAGGAGACATCATGATCCAGTAGTTGAATATTTTAAATGAAAAATATTTGAATATCAAGAGTTACTGGATTTTTGAATGAGGGAGAAGGAGTTAAATTCCACACAAGTTGTTTTTATTTATGTAAGATCGTTTTTAATGGAGGGGATCTTAAATGGCAAATGAGTTTTTAGACCAAATCAAAGCAAAAGTTAGAAAGTAAAACATTAAATATCAAAAGTTGTCTCAGACTTGTGCTGAAGAAACGAAAAGAGAAAGTTGAAGACTTTGTGTGTGTGTGTGTGTGTGTGTGTGTGTGTGTGTGTGTGTGTGTGTGTGTGTGTGTGGAGGTAGGTCACTACTGGCTCGGAGGCAGATTTGTGACACTGTTGCACACATTCCTACCAGATTAACCAGCGGTACAGATTAATGGAGAGCAGAGCTCAGATTCACCATTATTCACCATGATATGAATAATGTTTCGATGTTCGCTGCTTCATCGACGTGTTGTGTCGTTTCTACAACAGTTGGTTCCCTGAGATCACACTAGGTGACAGTAAATATCTCAATGTAACCTTGAAAAGTATGCTGTCCTAACTGGAGGGGGGCGGGTGGGTTCTTGAACAGTGAACAGTTTTATTTTTTACCTTACTATTCAACTTCTACTGCTTAACCTTCTCCTTTGAATTCAAGAATTCCACTTTGCTCTTTCTTTCTTTTCAGCAGCTTGTCAGGGTATTTAGACATGTGTGTGTTGGGAGGTGCATGTTCTCATGGCCCCTGTAGGCTTAGTCCAGCTTTAATCAGCTCAAGGACCTGGCCTCTCGCCCCACCGCTGAGATCAACTCTAACCTGAGGGGTTAAGAGGATCCACGAGTCGCTGCGGTCTGAGCGGGTTGGGGGCTGCGTTGCCTCTCTATTAATTGATTATCAATAGACCAATATATGGTTTTGATTAGGGCTGTACAATATTGGAAAAAAACTGATATTGCAATATCTTTTTTTATCCACTATATATATTACAACATAATATAAACCTTTCTTCATTTTTCTTTTTGCAACCAAATTTTCCTTTTCTTTGTTTTTCTCCTGTTCCTCGCTCATTCTGACGCTGTTTTTGGCGACCAACAGGGACGAGGCCTGCCAGCTCTTCATCTACTAATGATTGTGATTGATAGCTCAGTATGCATGCAGAGCCTGCATGTCACTCATTAGCAACAAACTGTGTAATGAAGCCTTAAATCAGAGTAGAATATTTTATATCAGACAGACTTCTCTTATAAATTAGTCACCGAAACTGAGAACTGTTTAGTCTAATTGACGTTGCACATATCAATGATGGTGCTTAAACTATATATTGTGCAGCCCTAGTTTTGATGATACACTGTGATGACATATACTGTGGTAGCTGTACATCTTCTTAAGTATCAGGTGTGAGCAGGGCTCAGTTCCTGACATGACAGAGGTACAAATGTCTTTGTGATGGTGTTTTCAGACGCTCCTGCTGGTTTTCTTTACACTGTTTACAGTGTGTAAAAGGATAGTGGTTCTTTTGTTGCTCTTGCACAAATAGCCGTAGTTATTGGGGAAGGGTGTTTTTAAAAAAAGAAAACAATTTTTGAATCATGTTTTGTTTTGAGTTTATGTAGTGAGAAAAAAAAAACAAAATCATAAATCATCCATAAAATTGAAATAAATATTGGATAATCTATAGATCAGGAGACATCTCTCTGCCATCGGCCACCTTTCACTCTGTCACTGAGGCTTTGATATCTGAGCCTGTGTCAGGGCCTCTGCAGGCTGAGACGCTCATAATCACGTCCCCTGACACAAAACAGCTCCTTCTTTTCAGCACACTGATTTCAAAGAGGGGCTGATTACTGCTACTCCTCCTGTCTGTCTCTTTTGCACTTGTCTTCCTGTCTTAAGGTCAGGAGATCTACAGATTTTCTTTTATTTATATATAATTATTAAGTGTAGAAATGAATAAAATACCTAAACTAATGACTCCATATTGTTAACTTAAACTAATCACCAGATAAATATTTTACAACGTCTTAGCTTTTATGAAACTATTACCCTCAGATATTTTATATTTTTGTCTTAATTACTGATCATTATAATACATTTTTCTGATTGATTGATGTTATTGTTTGGATCATCTGATGTCGACCATCTTTGTATCTTAAATCAGCTACATGCTTGCAGCAATATTACAGATCATCGACAAGTGGCCATGCAATTGCATCAGACACTGGGTAGCAACACTCATCAATCATTAATTTATCTTCATGAATCCTCTGAGAAGAAGAGGATTTGAAAAATGTTTCTAGGAATTTCTCAATGTGCCAACCTCTGTATGTCTTTTTCCCTCCGTGGCTCTACACAAACACTTCAGGTTAAGAAAGAATGTGACAGAGCTGTGGGTTTTTATGGCTGTCAACCTCTCTGATGAGCTGTAATCATCACCATGTACTCTCAGGGTGTAACATACATCTCAGCCTCTCTCCTGCACACACTTACACACAGAGAGTGGAAATTTACACTGGAAATGGCTGTCTCATCAATAACAGGAAATGCAATTTCCTTACATGTTACTGAAAAAGAAGGCCAATTATCCTGCTTATCTTTTGTAAAGGCAGGAAGCACTGATTGCCCCTTTGCTTTTGTTGTTTCAAGTACAGAATATAAGTGATATGTAAGTGTCAGTACGAGCGATGTCACGATACCAGAAACCTGACCATGCACCTGCTAATGTTGGTGGGCACCCACCTCACGTTATGAGCTGTCCCTATGTTAGCCTAAACAAGCTAATGTTAGCCCTTGTGAACATTGTGTGTGGAGCTTTGCTGTAACAGATGCCAGCTGTTACATAATTCACAAACAACAACAGCAACATGTCAGGGCATGAACATGTTGACGACATGTCCATATAAAATTAGCAACTGAAACTCACTCACCCTGAGCTCTGCCTGCAGATGCCGATGTCTGTCTTTGAGCTGCTTAGAGAAGTTTGAGGGCTTTCCTCCGATGGTGCAGTTTGCATACCGGCTTTTGGTCGTCTATAACTCGTCCTCGTCCTATAGCGTGTACCATTAAGGCAGCGGCCATGGGTTCGAATCTGACCTGCGGCCCTTTGCTGCATGTCATCCCCTCTCCCTCTCTCCCCAGCTTTCCTGTCTCTCTTTCACTGTATCTAGAAGAAGAAAAAGAAAATGTTCAGTGTCCCAAGAGGGAAACCTCCGTGGTAGATCAGAGTAAAGAAGTGGATGTAGTATTTATATAGCTGCCATTTCTCACGGAAAATCCTTGCATTATGTGTGCTGACAGATGCCTATCAACCTGTGGTGTGTAGAAAAAGGGAGCTTTGGAAATGAGAATGCCCATCTTATAAGCTGTGACCTTATTAAGCAGTGTACCAGTGATTTCCCTGGACCGTGGCCCCCACAGGACCTAGTGCTGAATCAAACCCAGAGTCGCCCTGTTCACCTCCACCTCTCACCTACTGATTCTCTGGCTTTCTAGTCCAAACATGAATGTGGTGATTGTGTTGGTTGGTGTGTGTCTGCACTGAATTTAATCACCTCAAAACCTCCTCATTGGCTACAGTCTGGTCATGTCCTTGCATGAGCTTTTGTCGGCCTTGCAGGTGTGTCTCGCTAGTTCATAGTTAATGATTAATTTTTATGATGAAAAAAGATCCTTGATGACAAAGCTGATTTCAAAGGAGATCCGAGTGTTGTTGCTTTGAAGAAGAGAGCATAATATAGGTATTAAACTGTACCGGTTGTATATGAGCAGGAATGCACCTACACACTTTCCATCGTGTGTGTGTGTGTGTGTACGTGGTGTAGAACAAAGGCTAAGTGAGCCCAGTAGTAGTAGGTATTAGATGTGTTTTATTTTTTTTAGGTCTGGGTCAGTAGCAGTGAATGTGCATCTCACACAGGAAAATTTAACTCTTTATCTGAAATCTTAAAATGCTGAATTACCTTTGATGGTAATCTTCCTTTTAACGATAAGATGCCAGCAGAAATGAAGCAAATATCCACATAGTATTATGAGATTTCCTACGGCTCCACGCGCGATGATCTGATGATGTATGTAGTGGATTAGGAAGTTGTTTCAAGGGAAGACGTTTCCTTGTTTGCCACTATGGTTAAACTGAATCCCTCCAGTTGAAGATGTTGTGCTTGGGTGGTCTGTTTCTGTCAAATCAAGCAGATATTTGAATTGTTGACTGGTAGAGAGTTACCAGTTACTGATATTAGTTCACAGATGTTTCTGTAGGGTTGCTTTAATCTGATGTGTTTCTCTAAAAGGTTTTGGTACAAGTTGCAAGTGTTAGTTCCATATCTCTTTTTATATGTAATCATATGGAAAACAGTGGTTTAAATTTTAAGCGCACACTGTATATTTATGTTGAAAAGTGGAGCACTGTTTGCCTAGAAGGTGTTTTCCTCGAAATGATTTCATAAAGACTGTGCTATTTTCACTTAGTCTAATTTGGGAAGAAGCACTCATTGTGGCTTCAAGGTGTGTTATAGGAATTTATGATTTCTTTGACTGAGTTTTTACAAGGCGCCACAAAAGTTCCATCATGTATTTTTGTATGATTCAGAAGAACTGAGTCACTCTGATGAATATGCACAT
Source organism: Seriola dumerili (assembly GCF_002260705.1). NCBI lineage: Eukaryota > Metazoa > Chordata > Actinopteri > Carangiformes > Carangidae > Seriola > Seriola dumerili. The sequence continues at coordinate 373,202 of NW_019174709.1, read as the reverse complement.
CAAGGAATTATCGCGTTCGACTTACAGTGTGATCAATATTTTTCAGATAGACAGAGTAAAAGAGAAGAATATTTGCAACATACACAAAATTATTTGATGTGACTTTGCAATGATTTCTTGTAATATTCTCATTTTATTCCTTGAGTATATAGTTAATGTGGCACTGAAGTCTGACTCTTCAACATTTTTCCACTCCGATACACATTTTCTGTTCTGCATGGTTCTGGTTACCTGGCAACCTCATAGTGACAACAAGAATACAGGAAGTCACTGCTCCGGGCTAACTTAGTATGTTCACTCTCTTAAACACTGATCAATAGTATGAAGAAAATATTATGACAAGATCCACTCGTATGTAGTTAATGGTGTTCAATAGCATCCAGTTTAAAATGAGTTTGATTGAACATGGTGGGAGGTGTAGATGTGGTGGGGCTTGAACTCATCTGGCAGGGCTGTGGGGACACATCTGGACTAGAGGACAGTGGTGTGCATGTAGCAGCTGCTCTGAATATTGAGTCACCTGCCTGTGCAAACTTCCTCCATGATCTCACCTGAATGATCTGATCCCATTTCCAGCCCGGCCTTGTTTTACAGTACCTTAACAACAGTGTGTCAAGCTGCTGCGCATTGGCAGTGTGTTGAGTGTCTCAGTCTGAAGGCCTTCATCCGATGTGTACACAAACTCACAGACACACACACAGAGTCGGGCTTATCGTGTTTTGGTGTTCAAGGATATGGGAGCCCGGGATTGTTTGGACTAGTGTCTCAAGATTTCTTGGCGTTGTCTCACTGCTGCACAGAAGTTATAGAGGTGGACCTACACTGTCTGCGGGTTTCCTCTTATCTTATTGTAGTGATAGTGTGTGTGTGAGAGAGTTTGAGTCAAAGTCTTTGTTCAAGGTCTCTGAGAGAAACATCCCCCCCCCCGTCCATTGTCAGTTTACTTTACTCTATATATATATATATGATTTGACTGTACAACATTTATGCATTCAGAACCATGTTATATATAAAAATATTGTTAACACATATTAATAACATATATACATAAAGCCACATATTGGCTACTAACCACCTAAGTATGCAAAAAGACTTAACTAACAGTCTAATTAGACTGTATACAGTCTGACTTGTTTTATTAAATGCTTGCCTGTGAATTAGATTACAGATTATATATAGATATAGGTGTAGACTGGACTGTTGGAGCACTACCTGAAAGGGTATTCAATTTTAATTTGATATTATATATTGCTCAGGCCTTTTTCTTAGGTTTGTGACAGCAGTCCTTTTGGAGAAGGTGTTGCATTTATACACCAGGGGAAATCTCAGTTTTCCCTGTGTTGGTTGCTGTGTGACATGTTAATTCAGCCTCTCCTGCTCCATCTAAAGCAGAGGTCAAAGGTCACATTGGAAGGACACTACAAATGTGAAAGCTGCTTTGTTCTCTCCTGCAGTTCTTCAGTTGTCTAGCCTGAACCTCACATATGTAGGCACATAACCCGTATGTGCAGATATCCTACTGGCTCAAACACACATCTTTCTCTTTATAGTTTTATTATCTAGTCATGGCTCAGTTGCGTCATGAATGGAGCTGACCCCAAAGGCCCCGGTCTGACGTCTCATCTTATCACATCCCTGTTTTTTAGTCTGACTGGAGGTGGCAGGGATGAATCAACATGAAATCCACATGCTTAACTTGAATCAATCTGTTAAAATTAAGTTTTATTGCTTTATTATAGCACATATACTTCTGCAGCAGATTGGTCTGTGTTTTGTCATTTGCTGGTTGCCTGGCAACTGCTCTTAAAACATTTGTTTTAACACTTTGGTATGTGTGTGATTTAAACATATAAAATGTTAATTAGTGTGCGTCAAAGGTGCTGGTAGGTTGATTTTTGAGTCAGTCTTTGTGCTGAGCTAACCAGCTGCTAGCATTAGCATCATATTTAACTGACAGACATGAGAGTAGAAAGCAAATAAAGTTCAAAGGCTGTGACTTTGGACTTTTGGAGAAGAATCTCAAATTAAATCTTAAAAAATGTGTAGAAAGTTTCTACATTTTCTTCCTCAAGCTCTTGAAGTGTTTGGGGGAGAGTGCAGACATTTAGCGCAGAGAACGGATCAGGGCTGGTCAGAGTAGAGGTGAAGCTTTTATCTGTTGGTCGGCTCCTCTTGCTAAATGCCCTGAGAGTGCTGTTGTGTGGGTTTGGTGCAGCACTGATTCCTAGTTTACCCCCAAAATGTCTCTGTCAGTTTCCCTCCTCTCACTCTCTCTCTCTTTCCTCATACTTTTTCCCCATTAGTTTTCCATCCTCCTCTTCTTCCGTCTCTTCCTCTTTTAACTATCTCTCGTTCTCTTTTTCCCTGACTTCCTCTGCCTCTCTCGCCCTTCACTCTCCCTTCGTGTCCAGAAGAAAGGGGTGGTGCATTCCAAAAGCCTGGAGACCATTCCCCTCTTTGAGCCAGTGGCCCACAGAGTGACAGAAGAATTAGAATAAGAATAGCTGCCCATTCACCCCAGTGCCCCAGTGACGAGCTGGAGGGAGCGAGGGAGGGCGAAGCAGAGGGAGGAGAGGAATGAAAGGGGTCCTGCACATGCCGTGTTCCCATTGGCCGGCGGCGTTCCCTCTGTTTTTACATCGCTGCCATCAGTTGTGCTTTCAAGTTTGTTTTACACATTCTGGCGCACATACTCACCACACATGTGCATGCATGCGTAAATATACACACTGGGGTCCAGGGGTTTGCACACGTGCACGCTGGAATACGGGAATCTACACACACATACACACTGTCAAGCGAAGTTGGCCTGCAGAGACACAGAGTGAGCAACTCTGACCACGCAGTGCAGAGGAGAGAGAGGTGACCTGTGGCTGTGTGAGTATGAAACTAGAATCAGTTATTGCTAACGCTGGACTGATAGTGGATATTACACTGTGACTGTTACATTTACATTGTTTTCTTTATTATAACGTCAGGTGAAACTCTTTCTATATTATAGTGTTTTCTTTGGATTCGTCTGCTGGTGAAGATTTTAGATTAAACAGCGACCTTGTGCTGTCAGCACCACTGTCGCCTCTGGTTAAACTCTAAACTCTTTTAACTATTAAGCTGTTGTTGTTTAACATTGCAACAAATGGTTTTTCAAATCCATAGCAATCACTTGTGGAATAATTAATAGCTCATTTAAAAAATAATTATTATCTTCATGTCTCTCGGCAACTGTTGGATTTTCATGAAGTGTAACGTAGGAAGGTCATTTTGTAATATTCCTTAAATTATTTACCAGTTGCTTCATCTCTGGAACTCTTTAGTGACACAGTTCTTTGCAGATCTCTCCTCTCAGATTGGAGACTGTGCAGTAAGGGGGTTCCTCTGCACCAGGGCTGCAGTGGCTTTACCACCCTACCTTATCTCAGCCACTCTATTGCGAGCCCACGAGGGCCATGATGGATGAGGAGATGGAGCTATTCCCTCTGCCTTGATTCAAACACAATCTTCTAGACAAAACTAACGTAGCAATAATTTGGATTAAGAATATTGCTTAAAATAGATTAGACCTTATTAACAGTTCTACTTTCTTCTAACTTGAGCATGTGTTTCCATCAGCTGACTCCTGGGACACTTTTGAATCGTTCTCTGACTGTCTTCTTCGAATCAGTTGCACCTTGTTTCCTTTCTTTTCCAACTTTTGCATCTTTCATTTTTTCCTCATTTGTGTCTCTTCTCTCTGCATCGCTTTTTAGAAATATAAAAAGCCCCTGTTTTAAATATCTGACTGTGTATTAAGCTGCACTTCATTGAAAAAGGCAGTTCAATGTACAGAAATGAAGCTTCATCCTCATAATTAGTTAGTGAAGATCATATTTTGCATAATGTCGTTGTTTGTGAAAACAATGTAACTCCTTCAAATTTTAAATGTTTTTTTTAGCATAAGAAGCAGGACCATTTTCTCAGTCTATAATATAGTGGGTCTTAACCTTTTTGCAGTGCGACCCCATTTTGAGGATAAAAATATTTTGAAGATAACATAATGAAATTAAATGTATAAAGTTTAGCTCACTCAGTGGTTGTGGTTACTTGGACGCAGTGAGGTATTCCACTTGTGGCTGAGACGGGCTCTGTGCTTGTTTTTCAGGCAGACCAGAGCTGGGAAGCCACTCTCATATAGATAGGTTAATGTGAATGGAGGAAGATCTGTTTGTGCCCTGTCACTCACTTCGCAGTATTCATCTCTTGCTGATATACAAATTTCAGCCAGTGGCTTCTCTGTGAACCTCTGCTTCAGAGCAAGATGAGCTGCGACATCAATCAGTGACCCCTCCAATTCACTTCCCACTCCCATCAAGTTGCAGAAGGATTTCTAATCCACTGAAATCTGATTTTCAGGCAAATACAAATCTACATGTGCATTCCACTGAATGACCCCTGACCCTTCGTGATCATTGTCCAGATGAGTGAACCACAACGACAGTTCTGTGATCCATGTTTCATTTTCAAGAATGATGCCTTTTTACCCTGAGGCCCTGCATTCAGATCATTAGGTCAGCTGACGCTGCCGCTAGTTTGTTTAGGAAGGCAAGGCATTTCTCATCAGAAAATTTTGCAGCTACCAAAGAGTTTTTTTTCCAAAAGGAAGAAAGTTCTCAGAGCTGAGAACTGAGAACTTTTCCTTCGCTATGGTTCAGCAGCAGGTTGTGGTCGAGGTCTGTGGTCTGAGTGAAACCATCAGTGTTGGGTGAGCCACTTGGAAAGTGCAGTGCACTAAGCTATAACAGTTACCCTTGAAGCTTCTCGACATTGAAGCTGGAAATGTAGCAAGCTAAGCTACACCTCCTTACCAAGCTGAGTGTGGAAAATACTTTCCAACAGAGACCTGCTTTAGGTCACAAACCTGGATTGGTGGGTAAGGTTAAGTGAAGACATTTGATTTGTCATTTGTCAGGCAACAAAGCAGTTCTCCTTCTTGACTTGAATGGCTTATTTAGGCTGCAAAAGCTTTCTAAAGCAAGTCAGTCCTTTCTTTACTCTGTCCTCTTGCCTTCCTTTAACCACAGGTTTAGTGTGTAACATGACTATACATGAGGCCGTCGTGCTCCTCTGTGTCACAACACAATCGAGACCCTTCTACCTCTGACAAAACCCTGAACTACACAACAGTGACAGCTGTAGTTCTTTTAGTACCAGTTATTGCTTTAACAAATTGAAGGTAATATAATAATACTATTTACTGTGGACAAACCAGACCATTGTTAAGACCTGTAAAGCTTTTACCAACTGGTTAATGGAAAGAAGGTTAATGGAAAGAATCTTTTCTGGTTCCTGGTGGACATTGTTTGAGAAATGTTTGCACAGTACCGCTGGTGTAAAATACAGACTGTCTGTTGTGATTATCCCGGCCTCTTTTTTTTCTCCTGCCAGCTGCACTTGGATGTTTTACTAAATGAGGCCTCTTTGTTTTTATTGATTTCTTTATTGTCACACGCTCAAATTATTTGTCTCTGTTTGTTACAGCCAGAGACAGCTTGGTGTCCATGCATCAAGTTCTGATGCCCATCATGACGCTGCCCCTGAGCCTCCTCCTGTTGGGTGAGTTCAAGTCATAGTTCAGTTTTGTCTTTGTCTTTGTGTAGAAGTGCTGTTACATCTCATTTAGGCTGAGACCACCTGAAAAAAGAGGCTTGATTTGTAGTGTAACAGCAAAGCAGACCAACCAAAGGATTTTGTCATAGTAGATAAGCAATGAATTTGTGAAAAGCTAAACTGTTGTTAAAAACCATCAACCACCAATTTTGAGCTGTTAAGAAAGCCATCTGTTTAATCGACTATATAATAAAATAAAAGGGTTAGGAGTAACCCTAACCTGTAAACTGATTATTAAATAATCTAAATAATGTAATATAATAAATAATTGAATAATGTATTGAGCTCCATTGCTTCACCTTGTGTCAAATAACAATTACATATTTTGATTGGCCAGTGAGCCCACTCCCAGCACACACTGTGTGCACCCTGAATGACAGGCGCACAGAGACGGCCGGTAGACAAACAGACAGGGATGGTAGAAACTGGATTTTTTGGCAGTCCTCTGATGCAACACACTGACACACACTGACAGACAGGTCTGTCTTCAATGTGTTTATGTGTGTGTGTGAGAGAGAGAGAGAGAGAGAGAGAGCGAGAGCGCGAGACAAGGACCAGCTGAGCGATTCAATGTCAGAGAACTCTACAGAGAAATACAATTATGCCAAACCAGCCACTGTCAGAAGGAGATAAACTGAGCTGCACTTTATCAGAACTGATAGTGGTAGCACATTTTTATATTAAGCATTTTTATAGGAAAAAAAGAAGAAGCCAAAAGATAATTGGTTGTTATTTTGACGTCTCTGTTGCTCGTTGGCTATTGAAAACTGATGTGATACCTCAGTCACACATGTTCAGAATCTCAACATCAGAGCAGTGTCACTTACTCCCACTCATCTTCATCTCCATGTGACATCGAGCTATTAGCGACTGGTGGAACAGTGTGAGAAGATTAATAGCAGCAGGACACATCTTTTCATTCAAATCAAATCCCTTGATGTGTGTCTGCAGCAGCATGACAGCATGTTAAGTGTGGTGTTGTTATTTTTGCTTTAGTAGACTCCCATCTAAAGGATATCTTCACAGATTCATCCTCTCCCTGCATTGTCATTAGGTCTAATCCATCATTATTTCATGCACACTAATCACAGGATTGAGTTGTAACCGCAGGTGTTTGTACTGGATTGTGTTCACTCTAGCAAACAGGAAGTGAAGGTTTAACTCTCCTTTGCTGAGTTGATGCTGCCTCTAAGTCCCGACTAACTGAAGGGGTAGCAGGACCCTAAATGATGATAATAATAATTATGTCACTTGATTCGCCACCATATAGAGAACAGCACATTGCTCATGCAGTGACATTTCAACAATGGATGGATGGAAATGGATTGCCCTTCTTCTCTCTCACTTCAGGATAAAAAGAAAGCTGCATTTAAATACAAAGTGAGATGAATGTTCTGCTGGCTTTGACCGCTGCAGTTGGTTTGTGGTGTGTATGTTTTTGCCACGAACAGCGGATGACTGATACTGCATGAGTCAACCATCTGTCTGTCTGACAGTTCAGATGGACTCCTACTGCAGACATACTCCTGTCTGCTCCTGTTTCCTGTTCAATTCATGCAACTCAAACAAACATTTTCAAATCAAGTGGATTTGTCTTCCTCCTCATTTCACAGCGCTGGGACCAAATCCCCTCCAGTCAATATCTACTGACTCTGTTGGTGCCACCTCTGACCGTTGCTTCCTGTATCATATAACTGAACAGTGACATTTAGAAATTGGGGTTTGTGGTGATGTGTTGGTGTTGGTCCAAACAAATTTTTTCTTTATCTTTATCTTCAGGGATAAGGCTGGTGATACTCCAGGTTTTGTTTTTATTATTGCCATCAAATCCCATGAAAAGTCTAAAATGTGTTAGTCCATATCATAAGACCCTCTGACTTACCTACCCTGTCTGTACCAAAGCGCACTTGTGTCACCTACTGAAGGCTCATAAATATATTCTTTCATTGCCGACCCGGCAGCATGGGTCCTGGTTGTTGTGCAACTGACAAATACGCTTCGTTTTTTTGTGAATGGAGATGTTCAGTGTAAAGAAACCATTTTTTGTACGTTTCAGTGAGAAATCTAATAGGTAACATAGCCCAATACCTAAAATACCTCAGCAAGATGAGATGCTGAAAGTAGTGTTGGTTGCTAGGTAACAGACATCATTTGATGACGGATGTTGGATTGAGTTTTTAGGAATTCCTAACCTGGGATAAATCAGGATGAAAAAAGACAAGATAGAATTCCTGAAGTTAGTTATGATTTGCTTCTCGAATACTCCCTTTACATTTTCCCAATCTAAACTTAAGACTTAAGATATTAAGAACTCTACTCAAATAAAAAATGCTCTTGCTGCTCTCCTCCTCACGATACAGAAACAGAGTTTCTCACCTGCTTCTAACGTCTAAAGTTTCTAAATTTCCCCCCCCATCAAAAACTTTAATCCAGTCTAAAAAGAGCATGAAATAATGTCTCGGTTGATACACATGTCTGCATCCACACCTGATTTCCAGTGTGGACATTAGCTGCAGAGCAGCTCCATCCAACTCATGATGTTAAATCACCCGTGGTCATTTAAACCCGGGTTTATTGGGTCAGCATGTAGGATTTGGAAACTCTGTGAGAATCCGGGGTATTTGTGGAATGTGTAGTAAATGACAGGCTACTGACAGGAGAGCTGGATCTGAAGCAGGAAGGGCCCTCGCAGGGTTAATTGGTGACTGAGGGGCATTTTTGAAAAGGGCCACACACACACACACACACACACACACACATAGAAAGCACAGACGCTGTTAAATGTCTTTGTTTAACTGTAGGATTTGGCCCCTGGTCCCCCATGTATCAGTGTTTGTGTTTGTGTTTCTCAGGAGATTTAACAGTGATCTCATCAAAGTTAATGGAAAAAATTAATGTCTTTACTTTTAGCACACCAATCAAAATGGCCTGATGAAGTGTATTATACTTCCCTTTCCCTACACGCCTATGCAAAGGTATCTGGGTTAGTCTCTACATTAATCATTAACTGAAATAAGACTGTACTCATGCGTGAGGGCGGAAACTGCCAACTTCAGTAACGGTGAGCTTGAGCTGGCTTTTGTCCTACAATACGTATTAGTGAACGGATGAAAGAGTGAGTGCATCAATGAAAGAATGAATATCTAGGGTCAGTGGATCCCATGCTGTTAGAGCTGTGGAAATGACAGTGAGTTCAGTGAACGTCAGCGTCCTCCCCAGTCACCTGATCTGATCCGATCCAGCGGGACACCTTTGGGATGCGGTAAAACAAGGACATTGGCAGCTTGAATGTGCAGCTGACGCATCTGCAGAAATGATGTGACGCAGTCATGTCGACATGGAGCAGAGTCTCAAAGGAACGTTTCCAACATCTTGTGGAATCCATGTCACGAAGAACTGAGGCTGTTTTGAGAGCAAAGGGAGGAACTACCCAGTGTTAGTGTGGTGTTCCTAATAATGTGCTCCGTGAGTTTATGTGTAGAAATAGAGGATGTGTTTGCGTCCACTTCACTGACACCTGGAGTGTTTTCTCTAATAAGTAACATTTTCCTCTCCGTCCCTGCATTCCTGCCATAGCACTGTTATCGGGGGGGAAGATTCCCCAAGGTGTGTTTACCTGCGAGTCCTCCTTTTTGTGCATGTGTGTATGTTTCATTGCCACGTGCTTACGCTCTAATCACACACCTGTAAACCAGCTGGCGTTAAGCAACATCTGCACAACCGCCTGTAGTTCAAGGAGCACTTGTGTACATCTTAGCCCTGATTTCTTAATGTCGGTCATTATTCTTATACAGATGACACAGTAACTCCTTGCGTCCATCAGGCACATGTTCTTGCCTCCCACCAGATGAGGTGGGAATAGTATAGAATAAGAATGGAAAAATGAGGATCAGCGCGCTCCCAGTTTAGAGGAGCAGCAGGAGCACCAGTACAGAAGCTGAGTGATGTTCTGCTGTGGACTAGGTCATCTGCAAAACATGTTTTAGCCACTTGACAATGTATATATCATTATATGTTATTATGCAATAGTATCCGTTGAAGTGTATGCTTTATTTTGAATATTTTCACCACTTCATCGTGCTTTCAAACAGCCCTTTCCTTTGGAACTACAGTTTGTCACCCGTTGAATTACACACAAGCGCAACTATGGCGCACACTGTATCACTCCCATAGATCAGCTGTTTGAGGCAGAGCTAAGTGTAATTGCGCTTTTGCATAGGAATACAGTAGGTCATTAGTTTGCTGGTGGCCCCGTCCACAGCTGCACATCACTCAGCTCCTGTGCTGGTGCTCTTGCTGCTTCTCTAAACTGGGAGCACAATGATCTGAATCTACTGCAGGTACCACACTGACTGTAGATAACTACCTCACACAACCCCACGTCAAATACCCCAAGCTATCACTTTAAGTGTCCTCTTCCCTGCGGTGCTACACGTATGTTACTGTTCGTTTCTGCAATGCGATCCCTAATATCCCATAAGCACACTCTCGAGTCCAACTGACATAGTATATGAATGATCTATAGGTCCAAATGCATTAACAAACACAAATACAGTAAGAAACAAATCATCAGTGCACATTCTGATGTTCTCTTTGCTAGTCAGGGCAGGTGAAAACCAAGTAAAGGATATGTCTCCTACAGCCCACACAGAGAGGTGGGGTGAACACTACTGTCAAGGCTCCGATGTCAGGATCATCTTTTGAAAAATAAGGCTGTTTTACATGCGAGCGTGACCCTAGATGATGGCTGCGCCTTGTAATTATCAACACAAACACCATTCTTTTCTGTTTCAGCACAGCCTGACAGATTGGAGAAAGCCATTAGACAGAGAGAGAGAGAGAGAGAGAGAGAGAGAGGGAGAGAGAGAGAGCCTCTGTGAATGGCATACGCTATAGAAGAGACATTCCATGCATGTGTGGTCTATTTCAAAACACAACCTCAGTCACTAATTAAACCTGTGGGTAAATTATGACTGCTGAGGGGGTACATGTCTAGACAACGTGTTGAATGTCTGGATGTTTCCATCATTCACTATAGGTAACTCCAGTGCATACCTGTGTGAGGATACATTATCAGGAGAGCTGAAATGGATTTGCCGCTTAACAACAAAAACATATTTGGAGTCAAAAATCTAATTAAATTGAAATAATAGAGGTCATTTTAATGATATCCTATTTGAAATGATTTCATGCTGTAGGACTCTGTCATTCAAGTGAATTTAGAGTTTTGCTAAAACATTTTCCTTTGAAATAGTTTTCATCCAGGAAATTTCTTTTTTCTTTGAAGAAAATAATGTGAAATGAGAAAAAAACAGTTGGTTTTGTTCATTATCATATTAGTATTCATTCATTCAATAACTATTTTATATATTTCCTTGTGTAGTTGCAAAAATAAAAGCACACAGCAAAATGAGATGAAGAAACTGTGGCGGAGGAGCAGGGACACAGAGATTTTGAGAATAACAGTGAAATATTGTTAGAAAAATAATTTCAAAATAATCGTAATTTTTCATAAATAAATGAATAAAAAGTATGAGAATAAAGACTAGGAAAAGTCTTTATAACCCTTATACTACTTTGTCGGAAACACATTATTGTAGGAGATATATATTTTTGCACAGCACCAGGAACTTGAAGCGCAATAATGTAAATGTGTGACTGGAAGATGAAGAAATAAGCTGTGAAATAATAATGTTACAGTGGATTACAAATCAGGTTGAACCACAGCTACATTTCATCGTGTGTTGTTTTTCGTAAGATTTCTGTGTACGTATTTAATGGCTGCCTGTTTGACCAGTGAGTGAACCCATTGTGCAATGTCATACCTGTAAAGTGAGTTCAGGTGAAACCCATTTACAGCTCTCAGTCAGTTCCTGTATATTTGAGGGGGCTGGTTGGGGGTGGGGTGGGGGTGGGGGGGGTACACTGGTGTTATTTTCAGCTTTGGTAAAAACAAATACAGACAGGTTTATACTTTTTCTACTTATCCTAAAACATGTTTTCTAAGAAATGCATTCTTTAATTTACCATATCAAGATACACCATATTCCTTCATGCCATTCTCTTTCATGCACAGTCTTGTATCTGTATTACATCCTTGAGTTTCAGTTTTGCAGCACACTGCCTTGTGTTTAATGTTTGGTCAGGGTGTGTTTGATCTTTATCTATGGTCCATAGGTGTACCTTCTGCAAGTGCACACTATACATGTGCACAGCTGCATGTAGCTTGTGTAAATGTGTGTCTGTTATCCCTCTTTACATTTGCTGTACAGTTCATTAATGCAGTGGAATAACATCAGAGGCTGAATGTGTTGGATATACTGTATTGGAGATATCAGTACACTTGCCAGCCAGGCATTGTTAATGCTTCACAGGAATTCAGAAAATCTGCCTCTGTTAAATCTTTTACTTGAACTGGAGCCAAGACATTTGTACACACACACACACACACACATAGATGGATGTGTGTGTGTGTGTGTGTGTGTGTGCGCCAGCGCGCGAAGAAAGGACTGGAAGAGCTGTAGTCTTTTGTAGTCTCAGGTAACTGAGAAAATCTTTTCACCTCTATTACAGTGACAGTTACATAGAATAGTGTGCAGCAAAGTAGAGCATAATAGTATGTAAAAAAAAAAAAGATTGCAGTTTTGTATATGATTAAATAAAAAATCTATTTGATTCCATTAAATGGTACAGAAAAAAATCCTCAATAATATATCTCTATGTATAGATCCAAAGGAAAGTTAAGCGGTCGTTTATTAAATAGCAGAGAACATCGCAGGAGGACTCCCTAACATTTATCCAGATCTTTATTAAAAGGTTCAGTTTCTGAAGCATGTGACTCACTGGTAGGCGGGGAACCAAATAACAGAGCGGGAGGCGCTGGAGGGGCAGGCCGGACCCCCGGAGGGAGGTTAGAATGGGCACTTGATTGGGTAATTGAGTCATTTGATTTACCTTTTTAAGTTTTCCTTTACTGATTATGGCTTTTTGCAGGGAGGTGGGTTCTGGATCTGAGTCTGTTGAGTCCATTGTTTGGCCAGATCACTCTTCAATGTTTTGAGACCTGGATTCAAACACAGGACTCAGAGACGCTGGATTGAACAGCTCAGAAGCAGGTTTATTGAGAAGAAGGTTTGGTGAGGGTTTGGCCTGGGGGTCAGGGACTGGCGATGGAGCTAGGCAGGTGGTTCTGGGGATTGTAGTCAGGGTTAGCACTGGCAGGCTGAGCGGGGAATTTCTGCGGCGGATTGGAGGAACAACTGGGGAGCTTGGCGAGGCGAGCACACTCTGAAACCACGGGGAGGCTCGACATAGGCACAGCCAAAAGATAAGGTTAACTTGGAGAGCGAGGAAACAAGTTTTCCGATCTTTACACTGCAGGTGGTGAGTAGTAGATTGGCCTCAGCTGTGCAGGTGAGTCGGAGGAACAGGATACCGCGCCCAGCAGACACACAGACAGGAACAAAGACAAACTGGGAACAAACGTGACACAAAAGAGACAGTGAAAACAATAGGAAAGAGGGAGGCAGATCTAACTGTAACAGCTATTAGACTCAGCCTTCGAGCAGTGTTCTTCGAGCAGGTCAATGACTGAAAACCTGTGAGTGTGTAGGTTCTAGTGTGTCTGTTGTTGTACGACATCAGTATCCTTTGTAAAATTGCAAATGAAAAAATCCAATGCGCCTTTTCAGAAGGGCCGTTAGATGCCAACGATTCAAGTGTGGCTACAGACTGAGCACCAGCGCGTGCACGCTCAGGTGAACAAAGAAAAGATTTCATTTGAATTTCTTACATCAATCAGCTCTCTCATCAACCGTTTGATTATTTCCTCCATGATGAAACAACAGCAATTATATACAGTGGTATAACAGGAGTGAGTCGTCTGTTCGATGCAGAGATGCACCTTTTTCTAAGAGGATGCTTTTGATTCTATCCCAAACCGTCCACTTCTTCTTTCCCATCTTGCCTCAACATGTTGCTGCTCTGTTTTCTGTAGATCAGCGGGATAAAAGGCCCACATGAAATCTCTCTCAACATCTCTCACCCCCCATCACTCTATGTGTACTGCTGATTATGGAGCCTCATGTTTTGTTTTTTTTTTCGGGCAGACACATAAGTTGTTTTTTTTTTTTTTTTTTTGTCAGATTCTCACACGTTGCATTTCTCTCCGTGTGGCTTCATGTTCATTCCAGTGCTGTGTATCACAGGCGCTGGTGGCTGGTTTGTGATGCCAGTAAATGTTTAAACCTTGAGGTAAATATCCTGACTGATCTGTTTTCTGTCCATCTGTCAGTTTTCCTTCACCATAATTTATCTCATTGTCTTTCTCTGCTCCGCTCACGGCTTGCTGTCTCTCTCTCTCTCCCATATCCCTTATGAGGCCTGTTATTCAGAGTCAGTGATGCGGAGAGAGTGTTTACGAGGGTGAGAGAGAGAGTTTGAGGGAGCAGGACCAGAAAATTTTTTTAGAGAGTTATGGTTAGTGTGTTTCTTATACACTCCAGTCTATTAAGGCGATTACTTTCTGGGTTGTCAGGCAGTTTCTAAAACAGTCTTTTCCCCTTTTCCCTTCATCTTATAATGTTGAGAGTTTGTCTGCTGTGCTGTGTAAAACCACTGGTTAACACCAAGTTACATGCACCAATATTTATATCCTGCTATTTATATCCTACCTAATTAATATTCCCACCCTCCTATTAATATCCTACAGGCAATATATATATTAGAAACTGTATATTTCCACATTAATGATGATTTGAAAGAGAATCAAACGCACCACACGTCCAGAACATGTGGATGAGAGAAGCCTTATCACATCAGGATTTCACATCTGGGTAAATACGAGAATCAAGTGATGTAAACTAAACAGCTTATTAGCTTGATATGTTGGGATCATTTTTTTTTTTTTCCTCCCTCTTCCAGCTCTCAGTGTGATTGGACAGGAGCTCCCATCAGGCCCCCACGGCTGTACAGACGGAAGCTGTTACCCTGCGACAGGAAACCTTCTGATTGGACGGGCTGTTAATTTAACCGCCACCTCCACATGTGGCCTGGGCGGACCGGAGCACTACTGCATCGTCAGCCATCTGCAGGTTAGCACTCACTTGAAAACATATTAAAGGTGACATGAAGAGAAACATGTCCGTTGAAATGGGAACAACTGGTATTAATTTCCCTCTTGGACTCCACTCATCCACTCCTGTATTGTATAATGTGTAATAAAGGTTTTTTTGTACCTTCGACTTCTCTCTCTCACTCCTGCCTATTCCATCTCTCAGCATGTCGTCCCTCCCTGCGCAACAATACGCTGCCCCCTGCAGTGGATGCAGAAGAAAAATAGGACGTTTTGTTTGTTCTCTTTCATTACATCCATCAATCTTCGTCCTTCTGCCTCCACTTTTCCATCTTCATTTGCTCATATGTCTGTGTGTGTGTGTGTGTAGCCGGGTTTCCATGAGCAAACGCCCACCAACCTTACACAACCTTTCAATATCAGGCCCCAGGTGCAGACACACCTTCGTCACACACACACACTCTTCCTCCATCTCACTTTTTCTCCCTCTGCTTCTCTGTCACCGTCTTGACCTCGCTGTTTTTAGTAGTGTTCACTTTGACTCCTCACTTTGTGACGAACATAAAGGATGTTTGATGATCCCTGGCTTCCTTCCTTCACAGCTGGAGATGCACCACAGCACAAAAGTTTCAAAATTTCAATAGAAACTTGACAATGATTTTCTGTGTGTGTTCCTCTTAGTAAGGCAAGTGTCAGAAAGAAAAGTTTTGAAGATTAAAAACACAGCTACAATCAGCTGCACCTACTCTTTACATTGGTGTCATGTTTTCCAGTGACTGAGAGCTTTTCCAATTTTAGTTTTGACCATTTAAAACCTTCCACTATTGACTTCCAACCCGACCTGAGGTTGGGGTTCGAATACAAAATTATTATTTGATTAATTTGAGAACATGTTTATAATATGTTATGTGTATGAACCAGTCTAGATGATTTCTAACAACTTTCAGTGTAGGCCCCTCCCACCTCCAGCATTAATCTGACTTCAGATATTTTTATGAAAATAATATATTGAAAATATTGTATGAAATGAACAGACACAGATTAGTTGTACACTGCCTGTCACATCACAGTTATGTGATGCAGCACCAAACGCTGTTACAGTCAGTCTGCAGCTCTTGTTCCTCTGCTCCTACCTGACATGACTCCTGACATGATATTTCCGTGCACCTACATGTATGTGCCTGCACTTCCATTGCCTCAGGGCAGGAATATGCAACACTGTCAACCTTCAGGTGAACATGATTGACATCCTCTGATTGGTGCGAGGCCCTCCGCTACTGAAAGGGAGGGGCAGGGTATGGTGACAACCTGTCGTACCATAAACCCGGGCACGGACCGTTGCTGGTCTGTCAGAAGTTACTCTGGAGGCCCACACCAAACATTTGTCTCTCGGCTTTTAAATGTCAAGAAGTTCATCAATCATTTGTGTTAGACATAGGCTTTTCCTAGGTTGTGCTTTTGTTCCTCGTGAGATCAGATTGCATTGCTTTCATGCACAGTTTTTTTTACCTCTTTGTGTCTCAGAAGAAGCAGTGAGAACGCAGCGTTGAAGACTTTTAAAGTGGGGCCCTCGTCTGGTCCTTAGACCAACCTGGTAGTTTGGAGCTAAAACTTGAATGGCAGTTATATGTCAAAAGAAAGGTGAGAACGTGGAAAGTCAAAGACAAAAAGGGAGAAATGAGATATGAACAGCGAGGAAACATCAGTTTTTAAAGTTGGAACTTGAGGTGGAAACTGAACGAGGAAGGTGGGTTGTACTGTTTTTTTTTCTTTTTTTTTGTAAAGCCACCATCGTAGTGTGACAAAGAAGTCTTACTTACATCAGTGTATTGTTGGAGCAGAAAGCCGTGTAGCTGAGCTGACCAGCCTTGACTAATGGGAGATAAATAAGAGCTCAGAGGAGGGGAGGGAGGGTGCTAAAAGCCACAAAAGTTTACACCGAGCACCAACTGAAGCTTTAGGGTGTCCTTGAAAGAGACATGAACAGGAATCAAACTTATTTTATTCATATGAACCAAAACCAGGGAGTTAAACTATCTGAACAAAAGTGAAATGCGTATAAGTTAAGTAATTTGGTGTTTTTCCCCCTCTTAAATAATGCCTGAAATCCAGCTCTTGGACTTTGATTCCTGTAAACACAATGAAGCTGCGGTAGATACTAGCAATTCTCTCTAATAACATCACAGGGTGTCGGGATGGATGGGCCACTGTGCAGAAAGAAATGCCCTTTCCAGCAGCGAGGGCTCCTAGATGAGGGTGGAGAGATTTATGCTGGGATTGGGGAGGGAGGGGGGTGAGTGAAGAAGGCAAGCATGCATGTAAAAGACACACACCCACTTACATGTATAGATGTAAAAGTGGGCGTGTGTGCGCGCATGTGGTCACGCACATTCACATACATCCACCACGTCCAGCACGCTTTGGGCATTTCTTTTCAGTTCTCAGCCGAGTCTCTTTAACAGCCATGTTGTTGTTAGCGGCTTAATCACCCCTGACAACAACCTAATTAAGAAACGCTGCTCTGGAATCCACAGTTTTTCTGTGCCAGCTCACCCTCATCTCCCTCTTTCTCCCTCCCTGCTCCCCTGTTTGTGGCCCCCTCTCAAATACACCCCCGTTTTTACACTCTCAGCATCTCCCTCGCTCCCTGTCGACCCCTGTCTTTGTCCTTCACGGCCTCTGGGCTGT
Source organism: Seriola dumerili (assembly GCF_002260705.1). Taxonomy (NCBI): domain Eukaryota; kingdom Metazoa; phylum Chordata; class Actinopteri; order Carangiformes; family Carangidae; genus Seriola; species Seriola dumerili. The sequence continues at coordinate 355,798 of NW_019174709.1, read as the reverse complement.
TTGAGCCCTCTCTCCGCTGCATACAAACTTATCTCACCTGTGTCTTTCTGCTCCTCTCTCCAACCGCCCTCTCTAACTTTTCTAGTGCACGTCTTTCTTCCAAGCTCTCGCTCTTGGCCTCGGTCCCCACATTGTTGTCTCTTTCCCATGCTCTTTGCCTTTACACTCCTCCACCTCTTCTTCTGCCCTCTGCCTGGTCAGTGTCAGCTTTTCTTTTGCAGGTTTCCTTCCTGGTTTACAAATTACTGTCGCTGTCTCAGATCCAGTTTAAGATTATAGCAGCAAATATCAGACTGATTGACATGAAAGTTTGCTCAGACATTCATGGTCCCCAGAGGATAAATCCTACTGGCTCCCACTCACTTTTGCTCTAGCGCCACCATTTTTCCGATATTTGCTTTGAGACCAAATACCTGCAAAACGAATGACATAGCCGTCAATTTCAACTTTGTTTAGTCCTCATTAGTAAATGTTTCCATGCTAGCACACTAAGATGGTGATCATAGTAAACATTGTACCTCCTAAACAGCATGTTGACAATGTCACTGTGAGCATGTTAGCATGGTTGACATTAGCATTTAGCTCAAAGCAGTGCTGGTCCCAAGAATGAACGCATTTTGCACACTTTGCTGCGTGCATGCTCTTAGCAGGTCAACAGCTCTGTGCACATTTTTTCTGTAATATTTTGGTCTTTATCTGGCGAAGGCACGCTCATAAAAACCTCCATAAAAACGTACACGAATCCCTATGTTCATGTTCTGCTCCTCTTTTCACTTTTGTTTTACGTTTTTCAATCAGCTGACGTGATCATGTAGACAGACCAGACAGATTAAAGACTTATGAGTGATACTTATCAGCTCTGTAATTCACAACAGGTAGTCTATACTGAAGGCCTTAGGCAGGAGGTGTCTGCTCCATTGTCTCAAACAGGAGTGATGTTGCGATAACACATGCCAGGACTGTTGCAAAACTGCCACAGAAACATCCGCACTCATCAAACGTCATCAAATTAATTATTCTAGTTTCTACTGTAAATCCAGAGGCATGTTTGAGTGTAGCTCCACACTTTTAATCACAGTTCAGGTAGACTCGTCGCTGCGTTTACCAACATGATCTGGTACAGATGGTTCTGGTTAAGTTTTGTAGCGCTGCTCCCAATCATATTGTATTTGTCAATCACTGGCAGGATGTTTATGTAGCAGTGTGAAGATCAATCAGGCATGTAGAACTGTTAAATGTAACTTAGTGAAACTGTAAAATAGTTTCAGAAATAAAGAAATACAACATTCAAAATGGTAAGACTGCATTTTAAATTCTACTTTCATTGCATATGTGGCACTACAGTAGTTTTTAACAGCAGATCATTTTGACTGGTTAAAATAACAATTAAAATGGCAACATGCAAACAGTGAATTCAACTTAAAACACAGTTATTAAGGTCAAGGTCATCTTTATTATCCCCAAGGAGCAATTTGTTGTGCAGCCAGCAGTAAATCAATACAATAAATACAGTAATAAAACACTCAATTTATACAAGAAACAAGGAGTTCTTGGCAGTGTATTTGAGCTCCTGTATTCATATCTGATATATATATAACAATAACTTCCCTCTGAGGAAAACAAGATTCACAAACTGTCAGTGCATCATGACGGTCAGAGTCGGAGTCCTGTGTTTAAAGGCGATAAACAGTTCACCACGGACGTGCCTGGCCATGAGGACACCGACAGTGCTCCTGGCGTGCCTCTGGGATATCAGGCAGGCCGCACTTGACTGTGATCCGCACCGCACCGATGCCCTTTAACCTCATCTTCATTCCTGCCTCCATCTCTCCCACTGTCGTCCTTACTCCCGTACGCTTTCCTTCTCTTCCTCCTGCTCTTTTTACTCATTGCTTTCTTTCCTCTGAGCTTCCTTTTTTTTTTAAAATCTTTTTGACCCGGCCGAGACACAATCCAGTCCCCTCTGGCTTGAGCCCCAATCACAGTGGTATTGGCCCACAGCAGCACATAACCCACATTAATTCAGCTTGACGGATGAAAGCCCCGCTCTGAGGAAACGGCTCCGTCACCGCGGCTTTACTGACATGACGATATGTACAAGACACAACCTGTGGAGACGCAACAAAATCGAGCAGGATCTTATTGATTGATCATCTTCATGACAAGAACTGAATTTTAATTATTTCCCATGTTGTGCAACATCCACAGGTGGCGTGATACATGGTTCGATTCATTAGTCCTTTCTTGGTACAAATATGAAAGAAAACGCTGCTGATTATTTTAATATTTGAGCTTTACCTTAATCACAAGTCACTATTTTAAATGATTCCTTCATCGTCATGTCTAAAAACAAATGTGTTTTCTTCCTCCGCAGGAGTCAGACAAGTGTTTCGAATGTAACTCCCAGCATCGCTACGACCCGCACCGCCACAGAAACAGCCATCGCATTGAAAACGTCATCTACCTCATGGACAGGAACGAAGACAACACCTGGTGGCAGTCTGTCAACGGTATTTACCTGTTTCTATAACTGCACACAAGAACATGATCGCTCTGTTCATTGTGCTGATTGCCTCCGTCCCCACATGTGTGCGCTCGTCTTTTCTATCATTTTCATTTTATTTTACAAACAAATAATTAACTGTGTCTGTATCAGAATACTGAAGGGATACAGCTGAGTGCAGTGGTATATAAAAAGAAAAAGTCCTTTTGTTGTAATGATTAATGGTGATGGGTTCTGGGGCTGGACAGGGCTGGGAGGGTGGGGGTGGTGTCCGTCTATTATATTATTTTATACTATTATATTATCACAATAATATGATTATATTGTCATATTTTATTTGTAAGTTATAGTCACTAATACATTAACAGGATGTCACATGTTATTAATATTAAATTGTTCTATTATTACATTCTTTCTACAATTAAGATTACAGAATTTATTATCACTATACATTCCCATCCAAACACACACACACACACACACACACACACACACACACACACACACACACACACACACGTTCATATTCTTGCCATTTTTACATAATACATCTGTTAGTTTTAGTTTTTCATCTTCTTGTTACATTATCTCACCAATTAAGGGAATAAAAAAAAATGTAAAATTAAAAAAGAAGTACTTTAAATCTGGAGCTAAATCTATGACCCCACGGGACAAATACTGTAAGACTGACGTTTCTTAAGGAGAGACTAAAATACAAAGAAAGGGGGGAAAGGTCTCCTAGAATCACTCAAGCAGACAGTGACTTCAGGACTTGAAGCTATGACACTGGCTGACAGCTATTTCCTCCACAGGACAGGAGAATGTGAGCATCAGACTGAACCTGGAGGCCGAATTCCACTTCACACACCTCATCATGAAGTTTAAGGTATGCACACTTTCTTTTTTGTGTGTGTGTGCAACATTTGAAATATGGCATGTGCTTAAGCATGTCAGGGTATTCGTCCCGGTGTGTGTTTGTTGTGTACACTCAGATATTCTGCATTCCATCAGGCCTGAATCCGTCACCCTGCTGTTAGTAACGCAAACATTAAACATAAGATAAGTCTGACATGGTGCTGTCGTCTTATCTCAAACGTGACTGTATTTTCTCATATAGCCCACAGCTCAGTCACTGATGTGACCTGTATTCATTTCTCTCTCTCTCTCTCTCTCCCTTCACCTGCTCAGACTTTCAGACCTGCAGCTATGATCATCGAGCGTTCGGCTGATTTCGGCCGCACATGGCGCCCCTACCGCTACTTCGCCTCAAACTGCACCAGAACCTTCCCCGGCATCCCCGCCAACGGCCTGCACCACATCAACGACATCATCTGCGAGGAGCGCTACTCCGACATTGAACCCTCCACCAACGGAGAGGTGAGAAGTTGAAAATGCACAGGTAGTAAAAATAGTAGAGACATGCTGAAGGGTAAGGCGCAACACTTTCCAGTTTCCTACCCTGGCTGTTGCGTGAGTTTGAGAAATTTAAAGTAAAATGTGATTTATTATGAACATAAAGAACAGACTTTGGCGCTTAGACCCTGGCAGGAAGTGGAGCGCCATGCGGAACGGTCCATGGGAGTAAGGTGCTTCCTGTTAGAGGAAACTTGCCGGTGGTGATGAGAGATTAGAGATGGCAGGAAATGTGCTTGTGACTTAGAAGGCGTGCACAAGGAGATAGTCTTTCCTAAATGATCTTTTGCTAAGCTTCATGAGATACAGTATCTTAAACATGTAGTTTAATTGTGGATTTTGGTCTTTTCGCCAGATTTGTGGACAAGAAATGAAATAGAGAAATTTAGATAAAGATTAGATAAAGGGAAACATAACGAGGGAATGTGACTTTGACTCGATTGACTTTTGTTATAAACTGATGTTTTAAATTACATTTAATTATTAAATTATTTCATTTTATTATTTCATTACCCTTATGATTTCAGTGCTGGTTGAGTTTTGGTGACACCCATGTTAACTGATGCTACACGAACAACAGGAACACCTGGTGTGACTCCAAACAAATAAATAATAGTAAAAAATGAAGTCAATAATCAGCGTTTTCCCATCGTGCCATGAGCAACAGTGATCTGACCAGGACACAGTAGATGAGTTGGTTGGTTGCATGCAGCTCTTCATCTCACACTTCATTTCAGCTGCTCTTTCTTGTTCCATTACTACTGCTTTTTCTTTAATGTCAGAATCTGATGAGATTTTTCTTTACCTGAAAAATTCCCTCCTGTGTTCAAGGTCATTTATAAAGTTTTGGATCCTGCCATTCATGTGAAAGACCCCTACAGCTTGGACATTCAAGGTCAGTGAAGACTTTTAACTCTGAACATGAAACACTAACAGCAGCTCATTAGTAGCACAACACAGTGAGCTGCTGTGACAGAGACTATGTGTGCATCAGAAGTTTTGTAGGTAAACGTGGTAAACGTCAGACTCTGACGGATAAAAGCTCAAACTTCATCATCAACCTTTATGTTTATAATGTTTTCTGTCTTAAATGTGTTTGACGTTTGCAAATGTGCAAATAGAATTTCAGTTTTCACAAAATGGCGTAATACGCGGATCAGATTAGATTAATCTCTCTTTCTTCTTTACAGAACTTTTACGTATCACCAACCTGCGTATCAACTTCACCAAGCTCAACACTCTGGGAGACGACCTGCTGGACCGGCGCTTCGACGTCTTGCAGAAATATTACTACGCCATCTATGAGCTGGTGGTCAGGGGGAGCTGCTTCTGTTATGGTCACGCCTCAGAGTGCGCCCCGGTGCCAGGGGTCGACGCCCGGGAGAACGGCATGGTGAGTTAGCGGACCGTACCACCAGAACAATCCTTCATATAACGCTGTGGGACTAAACAGAAACTCATCCTGTCGCGTAAAAGGCAGAAACAGCAGAATAGAAAATTGCTTGTCAACTTTGTTCAATATACTGATTAACATGCCGTTATTGACAATGCATACATTAACCCTTTTGCTGCATTCTGATTGGCCAGATCCACGGTCGGTGTGTATGCAAACATAATACAGAGGGCCTGAACTGTGAGCGCTGCAGAGATTTCCACAATGACCTGCCATGGAGACCAGCGGAGGCAGATAATCCACACACTTGCAGAGGTGGAGTGCACGCACACACACACACACACACACACACACACACACACACACACACACACACACAGTGTTTCATGAAATTTTTATGAGAGCAAACACTAAGATGCAGATGAGGGGTTATTTTTATTCATTTCGAAACTTGTTGCCTGTTTCCGTCTGAAAAGTTTCAAACGTGTCTCTCCTGCTTTTTCGACATTAACAACTATAATTATGCTCCACGCTAAGACACACACACACACACATGCATACAGAGAGCTAGCTGCCGGCATTGGCTTTACAGGCGAATACCAGGGTGCAGTAGGGACAAAGGGCCAGAGGAGAGTCTGGGATACAAAGAGAAAAACATGATCCACGCACCTCAGTGTAATATACAGTTATCTTTCATTTTAATACATGTAGCCATCAGCAACAGAAATATGTGTGTTGCATCCTCAGTAACCACTTTTTTTGATGCATAGCTTGTCGTTTTACACACGCCTCTTGTACATGTGCTGTCAGTGTATCCTGATATTATTAAATGAACGCAACTTTTTAATCAAAACTGATGGAAACACGAGCCGTAACTCTGTGCACAAACAAACCGACAGAGTTTCACTCTCTCCTGAAATGTAAATTCAACATCATCTGCCCTTGAATGCTCATGTGAGATACCGTAAAATGGATTTGTGACGATGTGTATCGAAATTTGAAGTTCAGGGTACTAATCTTCCAATTGTTGATATTCTGCTGTTGTGCCGTTGTAAATGAATCTGTAGAAAAGCAGCTTCCTCCTGAACAGTTGCCTTGAACTCTGTCCTCAGCACATTGAATCGTTGAAGCTGTTTTCAGCGTGTTGCAGACAATGAGAGGAGCTGACGGGATGTGACGTATATGGTTGCCTCTTATTCTCAAGGTAATGTTCATCTTCTGTTTTCCAGAGTGTAACTGTAACGGCCACTCAAACCAGTGTCACTTTGACATGGCGGTGTATTTGGCCACGGGTAACGTCAGCGGAGGAGTGTGCGATGAATGTCTGCACAACACCATGGGACGCAACTGTGAGATGTGTAAACCTTTCTACTATCAAGACCATATCAGGGACATCAGGGACCCACGGGTTTGTGTTGGTGAGTTGTGGGATTGTCCACTTTAGTGCTGCAATAAACGGCCTCTGAATTAAGCCACTTATTGACTATTAAATTCTTATTTTCCCTGAAACATTTGGAAACATTCTACCAGTAGGTTTCTTTTGTTTTCCTGTATATATATATGATATGACATCACATATTTCACAGCTGTTTTTAAGTGTATTTAAAACTTAACTTACGCTCTCCATCTGACCTCTAGCGTGTGACTGCGACCCCGTGGGCTCGCTGGAGGGCGGAGTGTGCGACAGTCACACCGACCCAGACATGGGGATGATTGCTGGACAGTGTCGCTGCAAAGCCAATGTGAAAGGCACACGCTGCGACGACTGCAAGGAGGGATACTACGGCCTGAGCCAGAACGACCCGCTGGGTTGCCAGCGTATGTATAAGCATCTTAACGCATTTGCAATATAAAACCACATAATCTACATTTAAAATCTGTCAATAACACATCAGCATTTATCTTACTCTATCTATGTTTGTGTCTGTTTGTTTCTCCATCAGCTTGCAACTGTGACCCTCGTGGTATTATAATGATGGGAGCTCCTTGTGATCAGATCAGTGGAGACTGCTCCTGCAAGAGATATGTAACCGGTCGCTACTGTAACCAATGTCTGGTTAGTAACAACTGCTCTCCTTCAAATCTGTCGCTAATTTTATATCAGAAGACCCTGGACGTTAGCATCCGTAGTGGACAACGAACAGAGAATATTACATAGCAGCAACCGCACAAGCTTTACGAGCTACACAAAGTCAACAAAGCTTCAGACGCAGTGCAAAAACTACACATTATCCATGTCACTGTGCATCCTGGTTCTGAGCTTTATCTCCATCCCTGTAGCCTGAATACTGGGGGCTCAGTAACGACCTGGCCGGCTGCAGATCGTGTGACTGTGACTTTGGTGGAGCCTACAACAACAGGTACAGATGTTATGTACGGTTTTAAAGTTTAAAATTAACTTTGAATTCAGGCTGTGAATAATTCAGAGTGACAAACGCAAAGAAAGGCAGAGAGAAAGACGAAAAGGTCAAGATCAGCTTTAACAGACATTTACAGTTTTCATTTTTCTCTTACTTTCAGGTGCATGATGGAAAATGGCCAGTGTAACTGCAGGAGACACCTGATTGGTCGACAGTGTTCAGAAGTGCAGCCTGGGTATTTCTGCGCTCCGCTGGACTACTACAAATACGAGGCCGAAGAGGCCACCGGACACTCCCCGGATGACCGTGCACTGCCGGTGAGCGCGGCGCTGCGACTCAGTGTCGACCAGTGCGAGTCACACGTCAGAGAAGGGAAAGCAGCTGTTCAGTTGTGTCTGTTTGTTGCCACAATGCACCGTCCAGAGGGTGAAATATAAAACAGCAACATCGCAAACACATCAGAGAAGTTCACATTTTCACCTGCACCCTTTTACTGCACAACAGGCACTTATATCTTTTAATTTATTTCCTGCACAGTTATTATTAAAATAAGCACTTCCGCTCTCATGACTCTCAGCTGTGTTTTGGTTTTACAGGCGATAAAGTTTTTATGCCTGAAGACGGAGGCGTCTGTCTGTCCCATTAACGTGATATCTCAGTATCGCTTTGAGGGAATTTCTTCACGTTTGGCACAAACATTCACTTGGACTCAAGGATGAACTGATTAGAATTTGGTGGGCAAAGGTCAAAGTTCAAGGTCACTGCGACCTCACAAAACACGTTCTTGGCCATAACTCACAAATTCACACACTAATTACGACACACAATTCAACTCAAATATCTATAAGGATGAAATGAAGTGATGATATTTTATATTCAAATTATCAAAGGGTCAACTTCACTGTGACATCATAATGTTCAACAAAAACGCTGTAACTCAGGAGGGGGAGATTGTGGTTGGCGGAGGCAAAATACCACGAGGCGGTAATTCTAGTGTGGCCCTGATCCCGATCCGATCCCTTTCATATTAGGTATGTGCTGATCCTGAGTCCAATCCAATCAGTACTTCAGTTAGGTACAAAAAGCATGAATTGTCAACCTGAATGCAGCTGTAGACTCGGCTGTGGTGAAGGAGGGCAGCAGATTTAAAAAAATAAAAGATGAGTGGCATGTTTGTGGACCATGAACTATATGATCCAACCCTAGACACAGGAGAAGACGTAGAAGACACAGGAGATCTAATCTTCAGTCTGTCCTCTGTATCTCATACAGACTGTACAGTTCCACATCTAACATCAGCCCTTGGACAGTGTTGGATAATGTGATGTTATGGCTGTTTCAGAAAGAGCTTTCATATTGTTCCGACTCCACCAAGTTTGTGTTTGAGGGGATTAGTCTTTCTTCATCGCTGCACTGCTCTTACAGCTTCTGCTACAGCTGTTGCTTTTCAAATGTCCTGAACAATGATTTAAAAAGCAAAACAAAGGTTAGGCCCTAAAAATGGCCACAAGATACATACATATCGTATTTGCCTGTTTGATATGAAAAAAGATCTCTAATGTTCTTGCATTGAATCAAACAGTGTGTTATATTTTGATGCGGTTTTCACAGAGTCTGTTAAATAATTCTCATTTCAACACAACACTAACTTCTGTTAATATTAGGTAAAGAAACCAAATCCTGAAAGGTTTGGATGATGGGGTCCAGGTGGGCGGGGCTTGGTGACTGCTTTGTTGTGACATCACAAAGTTCCAGAAGTCCTGACGGCTGGTTTTAAGGCTCAGTTTCTGAATACAGGCTGTGTGCATTTCTCTGTGGACTGAGGCTTTGATACTTTCACAGTATTAATATAGAAGCTAGAGCTGCTTTATAATAAAAGAAAACATGGAAATTTCACTTTATACAATATGGGACCTTTAAGCTTCCCCCTCCCCTGATCTAACTTGTTCCAACCAGGACACAGAAACTATGACAAAGTCTGTTCCTGCTGTCTCTGATTAATCTCACCTGCCTATCACTTTCCCCTCTCGCCTGCATCCTCGTGTCTATCCTCTGCCATCTCTATCTGCCCGCTTTCTCACATTCTTTCCTCTTTCTGTCAGTATTTTTTCACTACCTTTCACCCACCTCACTTGTAAGAAACCCCCCTTGACTTTCCCATCCAGCCCTCCGGGCAAGCTCAGACAGTCCGCACTTGCAACATCAATGTGACAGGAATGTGGACAAAAAGGCAAGTTTTCACTTCAGGATGTCAGAGAAAACAGTGGAGATGTGTCTTTGACATATGAGGCTGTTGTCTTGTGCTGCTCATTGCTAAAGTGACCCGTAAAAACACACGACAGGAAACACATGGAACACACACACATTTATGGTTATCTTTTTGTTTATCTTAACCCTCTCCTCTCCTCTCCTCTCAGGGCAAAGTTCGTCCTCAGGCCGAGACCGACTGTGTCCAGCACCTCAACAACCAGCTGAGGCGTCACCGGCGCCACCGGCGCATCACCAACTCGCAGCAGCATCGGGCAGCACTGAGACGCATCCGCCAGCTTCAGCAAACAGTGAGATACTTACTTTGATCGTTTCATTGCATTTATTTATGACACAAGAGAATTTAAGCGACAGAACACGTGTTTCTAAGGTGGACAAAAAACAGTGAAGATTATTTCTTCTTGAGATTAAGCAACATTTACTTTTGACCCCTCATCACATGGATTTGTCTCACTTTAAGGTTCCTTTGAAAGCTATGACAACTGAGTTTAATGGAGACTCAATGATGTACTCTACAAAAGTCAAGGGTAGTAAGAAAGTGAACTGAATCTGTCAGCTGGCAGAGAGTCAGGGTTCGACTCTGCATGATGCTCATTTCAGGCATCGAATCATGTATAACAGTAACAACAGCTTTCATACAGAACTGACTGATACAGTACAAAACCTTTTTTTAAAGTTTGTGGTCATGTGCTGTTTGCACCACTGGGCAGTTCGAAGTAACGAAGCCTAATTAAATGCCTTGTTGCCAAGTTCATCTTGTCAACTCAAACTGGTCAGGCTGAAATACAGATGTGGAGAGAGAGAGAGAGAGAGAGAGAGACAGACAGAGAGAGAGAGAGTCCAGTGTTGAAGTTAAGACCACCAACGCTGAGACAAGGTGAAGACTGAGACCCAATTACTTCATGATAAAAAAAACTATAGATAAACAATATTTGACTTCTCCTCTCACATCACAGATCACTGGGAAAGCCCAGGATGTCTTCTCTACAGTGCAACAGATGCATGTGAACAGAAAGTCTACTACAAAGGCCACAAATGAATGGGCGTGGCCTCAGGAGGATATCCTGAATAATAGTTAGAAAAATATAGTAGAAAAATAATCTTTGGTTATCTGTCTGCGTCTCTCAGCCGGATGTGAGGACCGTTCACAGAGAGCACACTCCCAGCCACATGGTGACGTGGACCGGACCCGGTTTCGCCCGCGTCAAAGACGGAGCGGGCCTGGTGTTCACTATCGACAACATCCCCTACGCCATGGAGTACGACATCATGATCCGCTACGAGCCCGAGGTCTGTGAGCGTGTGGACGTGAGCTACAAGACAAAACTCTTCTTCTTATTAATGACAGTCTGCTGAACTAAGCCTTTTGTGTGTGTGTGTGTGTGCTAGTGTGTTTGTGTTGTGTGTGGTGTGTGTGTGTGTGTGGTGTGTGTGGTGTGTGTGTGTGTGTTGTAGCTCCAGCAGAGGACTGGGAGGCCGTAGTTAGTATCACCTCAGTGCTGCTGCCCTCCAGTCTCCGTTGTGGAAACCTCCTACCAACTGAACAGCTCTACACTGTTACTCTGCCGCACCGCAACAGGTACCAAAACATAAGTGTGTGTGTGTGTGTGTGTGTGTGTGTGTGTGAGTCAGAGAGAGAGGCCATTATAGCCTGTATGTTTATTCAAGTCACTGAATGATTTGTTCCAAGTAACCCAGGTCTTGATCTGGTTTGAGTTGCACCATTACATTGTTGTCACTCAAACCCGTCCTGACTTGTATGAACTGTGTGAGTCAGGCTTGTATTTATATTCTTACTCCGCTGTACCCTGTGGTATTTTTTACTATTGGTTCTCCGTCAGGACGACAAACATGCCAGAAAGGCTGTGTAAGACTCAGCTACAGTCTTATGAAAAGAAGTCAGCAGCTTTTGTTTACTGATGTTTAGATTGGAGGAAAATCAGGAAAATCTGAAGGTACATTCAGGCAGGAACGTATCATATCCAACCCCCCCCCACACACACACACACACACCTGGACCAGGTTCATTGTGTTTGTCCTGGCTCTAGTTCTTTTCCTAAATTCATTAACAGATCAAAGAGAAATGGGACTGTCCATTGTCTCTCATGTCTTCTTCATGTCCCACCCAGGATTAATTGAAATCACTTTGATGATCCTTAAACTTTTTATTTGCTGCCATCATCACATTAAAACTTAAAGCCTGTCTGTTCTCAGTTCTACATTGCCCTACGCTGGCTAATATTAGCCGTCTATCATGCTGAAGTAATGATAGTTATATCTAATAGTTAGCGTATATAATAGTTAGCATGCTGTGCTAAGTAGCGTTCAGTTCAAAGCACCACTGAATTACTGCTAAGTACAGTGTGGCTGTACTGCACTCAGAGGAGCTCTGCATTCAAGCGCCTATTGTACCAAGTTTCCCTGCCTTATTATATCAGTCAATCAGACTGTATAGCACTTTTCATACAAACAATGTCACACAAAATGCTTTAGCTACACTTAGGCAAAAAGGACTGAACCAATTGAATAATTTTCCTTAACATAATGAGATGGAGCATTTTTCATTTTCATTTTCTCTCAGTTTCTCAGGGAATAACGTTTGGATATTGATGTAAATAAATCAGACATATTTATGGTGTTGGGATCTATGGATCTGGATCTGGTGGAAGAAAATGCTGAATTGAGAGTTGTACTTATTATTAATAGTAAGAAACAGTGCACATGGCACCAGCAGCATTTAGGAATCAGTATTTCATTCAACATGCAGCCAATAAAATCACACAGTAACAACAGTGGTTACGGCATAATTGTATAATGCTGACGTCATCATTTCACACAACAGGTAATAAAACCATCCAGCTGTGTTGCATAAGGATTAAATACAATAAATATATAAAGCTGTACAAGTGTAGGATTGTTTGGTCTTGGTGAAGGTATGTTTTCTAAACTGTGGCCTTCGAGTTTCAGAATCTTTTGTGGGTTTTATTTCCTGAACTCAAACCGCAGTTAGCAAGGAGACTTGTTAACTGTCAGTACGATGCTGATCCTCAACTAAAGAAAATAATATTTGGTATCTCACAGGAGAATAAACACACTACAATAACTTGATATTAAGGTGATAATCAGCTGGAAATGATCTTAATAAAGATTAATCAAGAGTTACTTTTACACTGGGCTGTTCTCATGTTGCTCCAGTGTGAAGGCTTGTAAAGACCTAACTGTCTTTAAAAACCTCAAATTACATGATTACAGTGTGATATTTACTTCATATTGATCTTATGATATGAAAAGCTTATTACACTATTGCAGAGTCAACACATTAAACAGATTATTGCAGATCAGACGAGATTAAATGTTAATTATCCCGGTGGCGAGATCAAGGCAGCAGAGAATAGGATCTAGGATAATAAAAACAGGGAAAGCCCAACACTAAGACTGTTTAGTTTCAACCTGCTGAAAAGCTTTTCACAGTCTGAACTCATCTGGAACTAAGAGGTCAGACCCTGCCCGGATCCGGCTGCCTCAGCGGACCGTGGCTCGGCTTCCGTTCTCCTCTGTGGTGGGTTCATCAGCCAAAACCAATTAGCAAAGTGGGGCCAAAACACAGACGCAGGGGTGGAGGCCAAAACGCAGGTAGAGGGAGGATCGAGTCGCGCCTGGTGAACAATGATTGTCCTCGAAACACACAAGTCAGGCAGGGAGGTAAGAGGTAGATAGCTGGTAGTTGAGAGATTTGAAATGTACATGTAGAATTTGTATTGATGATAAATTCATTGTTTAACTTTAAAATAAAAAAAAAGACAGAAAAGGAATTGTCTTTCATATTGTGTTTGTGTAAAAACAGAATTGTGAAAAATCAAATTAAGTAAATAAACTAAATAGACTAACACTAACTTTAATATCAGAGATTTTAAGTTCTTTGTTTTATCAAATAAGACCCCCTCTGACCTTGTTAATGTGAACATATGGTGTTTTTTATATAATACAGTCATCAGTCATCGCCACGACAACGTATTTCCACCATGGAACTGCAGTGAACAAGTGACAGTCTCATAAAAACAGACTCGGGCATATTGGTAGAAAATATTCCCCCTCCGTGTGGAATTCAAGGAAACCTGAGAAACAGACGTACCACAGACCTTCAGTTCATGATAGCAGGAGAAAACTGCAGGTAGTTTTATAACATTGGCCTTAACTCGTGACAAAAACAATCAAAAGTTTACACGTTTTAAAATTAGCTGGAGCTTATTACGAGCCCTGTGAGTGCAGAGGCTCCACTATTTGTCACTTCAGTGGCCTCATGATGGTTTCTCCTTTCCACAGGAAATGAATATATGGTTTATATAGTCTTTCTTTTTTCTTTTTTTTTTTTTTCTCCCCCTCAGATATATTCAGATGCCCAGGCCGTTCTGTTTCGAGCCCAGTAATCGTTACGTGGTTTCAATCAGGTTCCAGCGCCACGGGGTCTCACACAGACACCTGACTGCCTTCATCCTCATCGACTCGGTGAGCTAAGACCCGTCAGCCTGCCGTCCTCCTCATCTTCCTTTCAGCCTGTTTGAAAGGTTACAGTACTGCATGCTGCTCAGTGCTGCATTTACCTGCCCTGCTTTATTCACTGTCTTTTCACTGTCAATAAAAAGCACATTTCCGGATTAAACCTTAATAATAAAGAATGAATAAATGCTTCCGTAAAAGATGATTTATTGGGTGCAATTACGACTTTTTTGATGTTTGATGCTTTGATGTTTTTGTACCAAATAACTCTGTAATTGAGTGTGTGGTTGTTCTTCATGCTGCAGATTGCTTTTGCTTTTCAGTCTCTTCACCTGAAAACACATGACAGTTATTGTCTTTCATTGAGACCTCTTTACAAAAGCACTGTTACATTTTTATGTTTTTTCTTTCTGCATAAGTTGACGACTGTAGCTTATCAACCTCTTGTGATTAATATTGCCTCCGTGGCTCATAATTTGCCTATTTGCATTCATAGTTATCTCTATAACCCTTTCCTTTTGTAAACCTTCAATTCTTTTTTTTTTTTAGCTGGTTCTTATCCCAAAATACACCGAGCTTCCTGGTTTCCAAGGTAATGAGCCGGAGGCGGAGCATCGGCGGGAGGAGATGATTCGCTACATGTGTCTGGACTCCTTTATGATCACACCGATGCCGGCCCTGGCAGAGATGTGCTCCAAACTCATCTGCAGTATTTCATCCATCATTCACGACGGCGCTCTGCGTATGTAGATGCAGAAACAGACAGATTTAGAGGAAGTGGGTTTCAAGTCCACAGTTGCTCTTTAAATAATAATATTTTCTTCCTTGTCTTTTATGTGAATGCAGCCTGTCAGTGTGACCCTCAGGGTTCCCTCAGCGGTGAGTGTGATAGGGTCGGAGGTCAGTGCCTTTGTAAACTCAATGTCATGGGTCGACACTGCGACCGATGTGCCCCAGGAACCTACGGCTTTGGAGTGAATGGCTGCACTGGTGAGTGTCACATGGTAACACCTGTTTACAGATGTGAGGATAATATATTTTAATTTAATTTGATTTAAATTATGATTTATGTGATCCGATAATCTAACAAAACAAAAGTACAAATACTTACAAAGATCACAGTTTGACATGATAAACACACATCAGCGTCAGAGATAAGAGTCATGGCTTTTACATATACGTAGTTACACCCATATTCCTTAAAAAAAAACTGGGGAAAATGAAGCAAATACGGAATCTAATGGTTTGGAAAAGACATCACTGCCACGTTTTTTAGACCTGTCCAGAAAGAAAATATTAACTACAACAGCAAAAAAACAAAAATGCTGATTCCATGTAAGAGGCACAAACAGTGATTATCAATAGGGAGGCGGTGATTAACCCTTTAAATACCTTCTCCTCCAGCCTGCGACTGCCACTCCGAGGGATCCTTAAGCCACCAGTGTGACCCAGTTACCGGCCAGTGCCAGTGCCGGCAGGGAGCCACGGGGCGTGCGTGCTCAGACTGCCAACTGGGCCAGTGGGGCTTCCCCAGCTGCAGCCCCTGTCAGTGCAACGGCCACACAGATCTCTGTGACCCCCGCACCGGGGAGTGTACGGACTGCAGGGACTACACAGCAGGACACTTCTGTGAGCGGTA
Source organism: Seriola dumerili (assembly GCF_002260705.1). Lineage (NCBI taxonomy): Eukaryota > Metazoa > Chordata > Actinopteri > Carangiformes > Carangidae > Seriola > Seriola dumerili. The sequence goes on along the minus strand of NW_019174709.1, from coordinate 339,725 downwards.
AGGAAGATTTCACTCGAGATTTCAGATTCCACTCGGCTCCTTTATCCCCGGTGAACAGACTGATGGTAAATGTCTCCCTCGTCTGTCCCAGTTGTGTGGATGGGTTCTTTGGAAACCCGATGCTTGGCTCAGGGGAGCACTGCCGGCCCTGCCCCTGCCCCGGTAACCCCGGCTCAGACCACTTTAACGGAGAGTCCTGTCAAGCTGACCACAGCTCTAACCAGATCATCTGTAACTGCAAACAAGGCTACACCGGTAAACTATTACACTGCAGTGACAGTTTATTTTTTCTTATTCTTCTGAAGGTCTGCTGCTTTCTACTTGCACTTGTCATCAGAAATAGTTATGTGTTCAATCTGTGGCTGATTCAGCGCTGAACCGTTCAATATCTAACACTAAAGTATAAGAGCTAGCCGTCATTCTTCCCCTCTCTCGCCCAGGGTCCCGCTGTGACCGGTGCGCCCCTGGTTACTATGGCAACCCTGAGCAAGTGGGCGGGCGGTGCCTGCCGTGCGATTGCAACGGCAACATCGACACCCAGGACCCCGAGTCGTGTGACCCCAGGACCGGCCGGTGCCTCATCTGCCTGTACCACACCGACGGCCCGTCCTGTGCCCAGTGTCAACACGGTTACTATGGCAACGCGTTGGCCCAGGACTGCAGACGTGAGTAATGATGGCAGTTATTAAATATATTTTGTATTTGCGATGGTGTAGGAGTTAAAGCTACTTCTGTTGTTAAAATTAATTAAGTTGATACGTCTAAAATGTGAGTGTGTGATGTAACACCAACTTCATTCTCAGTTTTAAGTTTAAAGAGAAAAAGCGGAGGGATAACGTGTGTCTCAACCTTTTGTTTTCATCTCTGTTTCCTGCTGTGGAGCGCGTACGCCCAGAGTAGAGACTGTCAGGTCACTGAAAACATATTTTCTTCTCAGGTTGCACCTGTGTGAGTGCTGGCACGGTCCAGTCTGCTTGCGGTGACGGACAGTGTCACTGTGACCGGCAGACCGGCGCCTGCCCTTGCAGGGAGAACGTTGCCGGCCACAACTGTGACCAGTGTGCTCCAAACCACTGGAACTACGGTCAGGACCGAGGCTGCGAGCCCTGTCACTGCGACCCGCAACACGCGCTGGGATCTCACTGCAACATGGTGAGGAAGCGTGAGGGTGTCGGAGGGCATGAAAAATGATTCACGCAACAGTGAACGTAGACAAAAAGTTTAAGCTTGTATCATCATCCGTCTGTCTCTCTCTGTCTTCTACAGTTCACAGGCCAGTGCCACTGCCGTCCAGGCTTTGGGGGGAAACAGTGCACCGAGTGTGAGCAGTTCCACTGGGGAGACCCACAGGTGCAGTGTCAAGGTAACTCACCTTGTGACGGTGGTACTTGTGAACAGGAATAGATTATTAATGATGCATGATGATGGATTTTAGTCACATATTAGTTTAGTCTGTTTAGAGAAGTAGTAATGCAGAAGGTGCTAATCATCATGCTAATAGGAGAAGAGGCTGAGAAGAGATGTTAACAAAGATTGATTATGTATCCCACTGTATTTTTGCATGGAAAGTTCTCCACCTCAACCAGGGGCTGGTTTTACAGAGATATTTTAGACTAGTGTGAAATGTTAGCTCTTGATTTTGCTCTTAGATTAATCCAGTGCAAGTTTGATAAAAGGTAAAAACTGATATACAAACTGTTGGACCTCACTGTGTTTTCATCCCACAGACGAACAAACACTTTTTTAATACTGACATTTCATCACAGCTCCATCATGCTGCAGAGCGAGCAGAAAGAGGGGGAAGAGTTGCAGTAACCTGCTGCAGATATGCAGCAGCTAGAGCAGCATCAGTTGTTAAAAGATTTACAATTTAAATTATTATTATTAAAAATATGAGCCAGTATATAAAGAGAAATGGATTCTTAGAACGTAAAGCAATAACTATCAATGAAAACAGAATCCAATTAACAGTTGGTGCAGAGTTGTGATTTCTAATAATTGAACTTCAATTAGAACAAGCTGCAAGTGCGCTCTGTTTTCATTGGACGAGACATTTGGAGTTAGTGAAACTTCAGCTGTGTCAGTGCCATCATCTCACACCGCTTTTATTTTGTTCCCTTTGTGTGTTATTACATGTCCTTATTGTTTAAATGAATTCACATGATTATCATGCACTATTTAATTGATGTTAATAAATCTGGCTCACAGTTTAGCATTTTGAGGCAGTAGAACTCTTTCTAACGGCTTCTGTAAGACATGCTTCACCTGCACCATTATTGTTGTGTTTCCTCTCTCTCTTCCTCTCCTGTGTCCTTCACCCTCTTCCCTCTCTTCTTCTACTCAGAGTGTAACTGTCACCCGCTGGGCTCAGAGATGGCCCAGTGCGACCGGACAACGGGAGCGTGTGAGTGCCGGGAGGGAGCGGCAGGGAAGCGGTGCGACGAATGCGCTCGCGGCTTCACCGGCGCCTTCCCCAAATGTGTCAAGTGTCACCCGTGCTTCCAGCTGTGGGACGACGCGCTGTGCCAGATCAAAAGGGACCTGGAACACATCCAGTACACCTTACAGAAGATCCAGGAGAGCGGGATCACGCCGGGAGTCGGGGACAAGCGCATCAAAGAGCTGGAAGAGAAGCTGAAGCAGGTGCAGGATCTGATCAGTACGGAGGACAGCGACCGGATCCACCAGCTGATTGGGCAGAGCATCGATGACCTCAGGTGAGGATACCACACTGTGTTGTTCCCCTGCCACGCGCTAACTAAGTAAATAGTATATAAAATACCCTGCTCTATGTGCTCCAGGGCTGAGATCGCCCTGACCGACGGGCGTCTGATGGGCGTCACTCGAGAACTAAACACAACAGCAGAAAAAGAAGGGGCTCTGAGAAACACACTGAATGATCTGGAGAAGGAATTGAGGGACATCAACAACACTGTGGCTCACAAACAACGCCTGCTGGATGACTACCTCACTTCAGGATTTGCAGGTAGTAAACTCAATAAACCAGTGACTCTTAGAAAAACATTAAATCACCAACACAGTGTCTGCTGACCTTCAAACGTCTGATACAAACAATTAGGTATTAATCATCGGTGTTCCCGTCCACTCACAGATCAGTTTGAGAAAGTGAAGAAATACTATCAGGAGTCAGTGCAGGCTGCAGAGAAATGCAACGCCTCGGTGTACGGTCCTCTCAGTCCGGTGGAACAGTCCAAAGAAACCCGCGGTCTCACTGAAGACCTGCTGGATGCCAGTAAAGACAAGTTCCTCCGAGCTCTGGCCGCACAGAACAAATCGCTGACCGAGCTGCAGCACAAGGCCCACGACCTGGATAAGAAGGTGCATCACCTCAGTCACAAGGTAGGCAGAGTTTATTTATTCATGCGACTGTCTCCCTCATTGTGTAAAGTCTTAATCTGGTGCTGAAAATTCTCCATAAAAAAATCTGATGTGCTTGTTTGTACTGACTGCATTTATCGTCCGTTCACTCGCTTATTAATTAAATCTGGAAAATGGAAAATCTTAGAAAAAGAAAAAAAACTGCCATTTTTCTCTTGTTTTGTTTCGCACTGTGTTTCCTCACCATGTACAGTCAAAGAAAAATATTTGAATGAATATATATAGAGAGAAATATATCAATGGGGGAGTGCTGTTCATGACCGATACTGGTCTTGACTGTGAGGCTCATTAGTGATCACAGAAACTTATTCTATAATCAAAAGAATCACCGAAATAAATGAGACTGTCCAGAAATAGTCTCTGGCAATAGAGAGTCTCACGTCTCCTGAAGCGAAATCCATGTGAAGTCTCTCTTTGTCCTGATGTGTTTTAATGAGTGTTTTTAAGTTTTCATGAATCAGTCCTACAGTGAAATCTAGTGGCCAAAAGTCGTAAAAGCAGCTTCTTTAGTAATTAGTTAAAGTTGAGATCTCGGTGACAGACATTTCCACTTTTCTATTTGTGACACCCTGAATATCTCATGACAACGAACCCTAGCACCCGTCATCCTCATCTTCATCAGTGATGGAGGAGGTCAAAACAGCAGCGCTTGATTACACACGGTGACAACACAACACTTTGCGTTTGTATGGGGATTATTTTTAGGAGGGAAATCTTCAAGGAATACATAAGTAAATGTTTATAACACACACACAGGCTGTGAACAATAAATAACTCTCATCTGCCTCCGTCACTGCTGTTGATCTGTTGCTGATTCAGTGTCATTACAATGTTTAGTTCAGGGTAGTTTGTCTGGATATTTGTAATGTCTGCATCTTCATAACAGGTTAGAGACCCAGCAGTGAATGTTAAAATTGTCAGTAGTAGTTTTACTCCGAGGTGCAGAAACACAGAAAATGTTTACGTATTTTTATGGGGGGGGTTTTTTCTCGTTAATTAGATCACGCACTTCAAGACGACCACGGGAAAACACATTCATTTTTCTCATTTTTTAGTTTTGAATTGTGCAGAAAAACAATTAAATTAGATCGTGTTTTTCGTATCAAATGTAGTAATTAAATAATGATAATAATAAACGATATACAAAATCTATGTCTCACCTCCTATATAACATATATGGTGTAATGTTTATATACATATTTTTTATCTTAATGTTTTATATTTTCTAGCTTCATAAAGTATAGTTTACTTTCAGTAGCTGACACAGATTCTTGCAGATTCAGCATGAGGAAGAAAATTGATTAGAATATTGGTTCTTGTATCGATAAACCACGTTGTTTCCACTGACTCAGTCGTTTCCATGAGAGTGACGATGCATAATTGCTCCCTTCAGGTATGTGGTGGTCATAGCAATGCCAGCGTAGATGGCAGTTGCCCAGACAGCCAATGTGGTGGTGCCGGTTGCCGCGACGATCAGGGTAATCGTGTGTGTGGAGGTCAGGGATGCAACGGGACGGTGAGCGCTTCTGTATCAGCGCTGAATCTCGCCAGGGACGTGACGGACAGTCTGAACGTTGCCAACGAGGAGCTGCAGGACGCCGTCAGGAAGGTGATGAAAGTGTTAAAACACGACATTTACGCAGAATATAGAGCTGGAGCGATGGCGGCTCCTGGGACTATAAAGTTTCAATGTTGACTTGTGTTTTCCTGAATCTAGCTCCAGGAAATAGACTCTCTGACGCAGGATGTGAAGAAGCAGGCGATGAAAACGCTGGAGAAAGCCAGGAAAAAGAAGGACAACTTCGAAAACAACAACAAGAAGCTCAAAGATTTCATTAAGAAGATCAGAGACTTTCTCACTGGTGCGTTGGTGATGTTTTCACTGGTAATCTTTGCCCTAAATGAAGTTAACTGTTGCAGTCATGATTCAGTTGACCTGGAGCAGGAGAAAGTGTGTTGTGGTGTTTAACTGTCCCTCTGTCGTCCCTGCTGTCCAGAGGAGGGAGCAGATCCAGAGAGCATAGAGAAGGTGGCTCTGCAGGTCTTGGCGATCACGCTGCCGGTCAACAGGACCGTCCTGGACAAGATGATCATGCAGATAAAGGACAGCCTGTCCAACCTCACCAACGTCGAGGGCATCGTCAACCAAACCTCGCAGTACATCAGCAAAGCCAAGGAGCTGCTCGACCAAGCTAAAGACGCCAAGTAAGAAGCTATTTAGCTTTACTATTAAATAAAAGGAACCCATAAACCCACAGCGCGATACAAACTCCACAGTTCAGTCAGTCCATAAAAGATACAGGAGATACAGAAGCCATGATTTGCACGGCTGTAGTTTGGCTGCAGTTGGTGGCGTCACACACACAAATCACCTTTCATGGATGTCGAGTTCATTCTCTTTCCCTTCTTTCCACCAATTGTTCTCCTATTCTACAGATTTAAAAGGTCAATGAAATTGAAATGCAATGAAAGCTTGAACTGCTATAATTGCCAATCCATTGTGGTTCAATAACCAGTCCCTGTTCCTGACTACAGTAAAGACATTTTCTGTGCGGTGTCTTTGTGCAGGAGGCGAGCAGAGGGAGTAAAGGACACAGCCATCAACACAAAGCAGGCTTTGAACATGTCAGAGGACGCCATAGAGAGAGCGAGGACAGCTCTGAAGGAGGCCCACATTAACCTCAACAGCACAAGGAACGCCACCGCTGAGGTACAGCATGTCTGAACAGTGACTGTGTGTTTGTATGGGAGAACTTGTTAGCTGCACAGTGTGAAGTTGCAAATTTCACTGCTCTACTTCCTTTGCTGAGTAACAGACAAGTAGACCACCTTCCCATGGAGTATTTTATTTTAAGCGCTGCTCTATCTTTCCAACGTGGAATATTATATTCTCCCACATCACTTCCTTTGCACACTTCATTGTACGCTCTTTAATGTCTTATTTCCTCCTAGGTGGAGGAGAGGCTGAGGCAGCTGGAGGATAAGCAGATGGACGTCATGATGCGTTTAAACAACCTCTCCATGGGGGTCGAGGCTCTGAGGAACAAGACGGAGCAGAACAGACAGATGGCAAAGGACGCCAAAGCACTGGCTAACAACGCCACTGACCTAGCATCCTCACTGCAGGAGGTACGCATGTGGGCAGCCAGTTTGTGTTTGTGCTTTTGTTTTGAAAAAATAATACGTCATGTTTCTAAGAGTCATAAGTAACATTATTGTGTTGACTCCCAGAGCCTCAACGACACAGAGAAACGTTACCGTGAGCTGCAGAATAAGGTGGACTCTCTGGGTGGGGAGGCCGGAGGTCTGGACAGCATCAACCAGAGGGCAATGGATATCAAGAAGGAGGCAGACGACCTCTTGAATAAAGCCAACAAAGGGATCACACAACTGCAGAGTGAGAACATGAAGCTGCTCTCTGTGTTAAATATCGTTTCGTTATGTGGGCTGAGTACAGCGTGTGTGGGCCGTTCTGCACGTTTTAGCATGATTTGCCTGTGAGGAATAACGTAGCGTAATGAAAACTACTGTTTTGTGAAGGATGTGCTGTGAGAACACGGTGATATCTGTCAGGTGTTTAAGAGCAGAAAGTGGAATAAATTGTTATTTTGTCGTCAGTATCCTTAAAATATTTCTAACTGCTACCTTTACCTCTGTCAGGTTGAGAGGTGTTCAGTCTTTGAGGTGAAGGGGAAATGAGGAGGGAGAGAGAGTGAGGTGTAACTGGGGCAGGTGTACGCTGGTGGTGTGAAAACAACAGGAAGTTTGTTATTGGAGTAATCCGGTGGGAGCTGTCTGTGCATGCGTTGGTACACTGCAAACAGGAAGTGCTAATAGACATTTCAGCATATTTTTAATGGTTAATGGTTAATTGGACAGAGAAAAAAAATATAGTTTTTAATACCGTGGCACCACTGGCATATCGTGATCATTAAATCATATGAGTGTCTGGCTGAACAGCCGTCAGTAGGATTGTGTCTGAGACCGTTTCAGGTCACTTCATATTGTTTCTGGTTTGCTAAAGAAACCTGGAACGATCTCAGACACCACCCTGATCAAGGCAAGATTTCTGTAGATTTACCCGTGTTGAGCTCTGTCTCTCTCTGTTGCTGCAGAACTGGAGAAAAGGTTCAAGAGCAACGAGCGGCGGATGCAGAGGCAGCGCACGGAGCTGGACGAGCTGAAAGAAAATGCCACCGTGGTGCGGGACGAGATCCGGGAACAAGTGCAGAAGTACAGCAACTGTGTGTGAGGATGTTACAGTTCCCTGTTTACCATTCGCTGCTGTAGTCCAGAGCGGAGTGTGACTGATGCTGTGCCCGGGACAGAAAACTACATCCCCCATGAGAATAAAACCCTGCTCTGGTGCCTCCGCTCTGTCACTGGTATTTCAACTTTTACACATTTTACCTGTTAAGTGTTATATCACAGAAAGACCCTTCCTCTGTCCATGTACTGTACCACTTTTTGACTCCTAGATATCGACACTAACCTGTGTGGTGTTTATGTCTTTAAGCTATTACAACAGGTGGACGACCTGTGGAGAGTATTTGTTTCATTGTATAGGCCACGGTCATTGATTTCATGAATAATAAACAGAAGAAATATATCAGAGTATGTTATCAGAAAGTTATTTTGACCAAAAATAATTTCAAGATTTTGTGTGTTTTTGACCACATTATTATGGTATTTACAATATGACATTCCTATTAAGAAATACATTGAAAAGATTGATTTTTCAAATTAAATTTTGTGTTTATTTTTTATTACAAATGAGGCTCTTGATTAAACACATCTAAATGCATAAACAAGTATTCCTGTAAGCAAAACGATGGAGACAATAAATTTGATATAGTTTGAATTCATGACATCATGTGTCCTGTTTGTGAGATAATGTGTGTCCATTGCCACAAGGGGGAGGCGTATACATGGCAAGTCAGTGTTCTCTCTTTGTTCGGCTTCCATCTCTCTTTACCTCCCTCCTATCAGCTGTTCACTGCACACATTTTGACATCATCCTTCTAGCAAATGTGTTATTAATACTAAGAATGATAATTATGTTCCGTTTAGCTGAGCCAGTTCCAGGGCCCTGCTGGTGTGTATGCTGATTCTTAATGGACTCTTAATAGAAAAGAACACCTGTGCTTTTCCCACTATGACAAGTCAAACTGTCAGCAGTGAAAAAGGCCCGTTAAAAGCCTGTAACAAACCTACTGAGGTGTTTTCTCCTAACTCAAGGCTGTGTGTAAATGTACTGTACTCGTACTGCTCTGGTTCACTCTCACCGCTCTGTCTGCAGGGAAAACCCACGGTACACTACCTGCTCTGCACCAAACAGCATTTCAGAAACAGTCAGCTCTCATCTTTGGTGTTCCTGTGACAAATATAAAGAGCTATCGTAGTATTTTATGGAAACCTAGCACTTAACAAGCACACTCACTCCACTTCTTTACCTGACCTGTTACTGCACTGAAGCTTCAGTGATGTCGCTTTAGATAAAAGCATCTGATGTATCAATACATAAAAATAATTCTGCTGTTGTAGCTGGTGGATACAGAGCTAATGTAAACTAATTCATATAGTTGGGGAGTTTCTGATTAACATGAGACGAAAACAAAACATTTCTGATATACACATATTTATATTTCTGTACTGTTATTTGTTGGGAAATATCAGATAATTTTACATGTTTGTGCCTCAAATTGTTATTTCAACAAAACCATCTTAATAAATCACCCTGGTGGAACAGCTGACGTCGCACAGATGTCGGAAATGTGATGAAGGGCCCAAAGTAGACACTGTTTATTTTGTCAGAAAGTTTGGAACCGCAGGTTTAATCTTTAACAATCTATTGTATTTTATAATCTTATCATATGTGTCTTTGTGTTGAATCTTAATCTGGAAAGTAACTTTAGTTGTGAAATAAATGTAGTGGAGTAAAAGTACACACAGTGAGTAGAAATAACTTCTATCATTCTGTGCAGGTTGGTGACCCCATGTTTCCCAACATTTCTCCTCCACACCTGTGAACCACCTGTGTGGGTGTTCAGGGTCCCTAAAGGAGCTCTGTTCAACCACAGGCTCTTTTCTATGGCGTGGTGCTGATCTGTGTCTACTTGCACTCATTCCTCTGCTGTTCTCAAGGAGCTGCGCTGTTCTCCGTAGGGTTCTGGCACTGGATCCTGGGCTCTAACAAAGAGAGGCTGTCCTCCGGCAGCACAGGGAATGTGTAATATGACAGAGATTTACAGCAGGCTTTGTCCTGGAGAACAGTCTGTGTAGCAGTGAGGCTCAGACACCTGTGGTAGAGAGTGAACACCTGTACACCTGATGAATTCATTGGATCAAACATAAACTACATGATGATCTCTTTTTCTGATAATAGACTTGAGATTTGTTTCCCACTGTGTGCCTTGCTGTTAGTCCTAAGAGAAACCGTCCCGACCACCTGTTGGATGAAGCTGATGTTTAGAGAGAGAGAGAGCTGAGGGGAGCTGAGATCTGTGCGCGGGCACGGGCTGCTCTGGGTGCAATCAAAGGGAATCTAATCCGTACAGCAGGGAGCGCGCATTCCTGCTGCAGGTCAGAGCTGCACGGTGCACAGGCAGGGGCTCGTCGGAAAACATGCAGTGGGTTTGTGGAGGAATCCATTTTTCAAATCAAAAATTTAGTTTAAAACTTCACACGAAACAATGTCTGTTCATATCATCACTGTTTATTGACCCCCTGCTGGTTTGCTCTAGTGTTTGGTATCCCAGGGGGCATTTCGAGTTGTGATGTGTTGGTTTCTGATAATAAATTGTCTGTATATCTCTTGATATTATTATGTTAGTAATTTTTAGGACATCTTAGATGCTTTTTATTGACAACACCGTGACTAATGGGGCAAATCTAGGGTGATGGTGCCAATAATGGTAATCAGGATTTAACTAATTTAAGCACATAGTAACATTGAGGACATTGAGTGCGTGTGCAGATTGAAGTGTAAAGTGTATGTTATTATTGTGTTGTTGCACCAAAACACAGATGATCAAGTCTGATATAGATCCACAAACTGACTGACTGACTGAACTCTCTCTATATATTGTTTTTTTTATTTTTATTTGAGCATTAGGTTTTTAAAAAATATATATATTATTATGTTTATTCAAAATATTTATTCAAAGTTTTTCATGTTCAGAGTAGGCTATCTGTAACCTGTAAATTTCTTTTTAGCCTAGGCTACATATCGCTCTTGCCCATAAAAAGAGATGTTTAATGGAGACAAATCTATGCAGACTGATCAAAGTGCACGTGTATTTTAAATGGACACTGTTTAGTACAGGCTCATGGGGGAAAAAAAGTTGAACAAAAAAAAAGAGAAAAGAGAGACCTTCATATTTCATGCGCCCAAAATGGGAATCGAACCGGCGACCTCCTGGACAACGAGCCCGCCTCCCAGGCTCCGCTCCGGTCCGAAACTCCGGCGCGGGGTTTCCAACGGAGAGGCGCAAGAGCTGGGAAACGCTGCTCAGCTTCCCTTCTGTCCGGCAGCTCCGCAGCAAGTGGACCAGGAGAGTCTGACTGACTGTTTCAAACACAACACAGGAGCGAACATCTGACACAGGACCGACACGGTGAGTCTTTTATTTTTAAATTTATTTTTTAAGGGAAAAACACAACCAGACAGAGGAACACGCTGGAGAACTTGTAAAATTTTGCCTCAACGAGTCTCATCTGAGAGGAGTGATGTCTTTTTTAATTAACCGGTTTAAACAGCACCGGGAGATTTCACCAAAACTGTCGTGGGGATTTACATCGTCAAAACTGAATGTGATTTTTTGAAAATTTGTGATTTGTGAAAATTTCTCTTAAACGCTCCCCCCCGAGTGTCTTCAGTTGAGACCTCCAGTGAGAAAATACAACAGGCAAACTTCACCCAAAGTTACAGCGCTTTCCTGCTGTGGACTTCATGCACTGTAGCTTTGCCTTTCCCATCACTGTTTCACTCGCATCCAACTTTAAAAATCCCAGTCACGGCGGTGCTCTCTGCAGTGCTCTGCGGAGTAGGTTATAATGCGTAGGTCGATACCGCTGTGTTGACTTGGACTCCCTCTGTTTGATGCCACAGGTTTTCCTGCAGCCCCGGGGTTGATGTGCGCTCAGAGATGCGAGCCTCACTGCTAACGCTCCTCTGTGGTAAGTAGACTGTACACCGAGCGCTTTGAAGTCAATCCCTGTTTTCTGCTCCACAACAAATCCTCAGAAGTCATTCAGTGGAGGTGTATGAAGTGTCTCCAGGTCACTGGGCTTCATCCTATTAGTCTCTGGAACATATGGAGCTTATACATTCATGTTAAGTTTGGAGAGTCTTGTTTTCAGGAAAATGTGCAGACTTTTGTTGTTAGCAGTGATTTCAAGATCTTCCCCCAGAGGATCCCATTTAGTGAGAATATTATCTCAGCCCACTGGCAGAACTTTCACTTGTTTTGAAGATAAAAACAAAAGTATTTTAACACGAGGGAATGAGCTACTTTAAAATTCATATGTTTGCAGTGTAAAAGCTGTTTAAAAGAAGAATCTGTTCACCTCCATTATCTAAGCAAATCTGAATCAAAATCACCATGTGTTTACCCCCCCCCACACACACACACACACACAAAACAGTTTCATCTATTTAACTCTTCCATAGTGAAGAAAACAAGTCAAGATCAAAAGATCAATTAAAAATAGGAGACTTATTCTTGTACATTTTGCTGTAACATCTCTGAGAATACACCACACCTGCAGTCAGTTTAACACAAAGCCAGTGAACGCTCAGGTAGAAGCAGCAGCAGCCTGAACATGCACAGAGATAAGATAGCTGATGTTTCTTTTTTAGGGCCCCCAGTGCCCTCCTGGTCTCTGGGGTCATCCCTGTCTTTCCCTGTCTGTCTCTCTCTCTCTCTCTCTCTCTCTCTCTCTGTGGGTGGTGTCGTTCTGTTTATGGTCCTCCTAAAACAGCCCAGCTGAGTCCGCAAATAGAGACACCCACTCCACACCTACCTACAGCACTGCACAAGAACCTTCTGGGATGCGTGTGTGTCCAGTGCTGCATGTACGTGTATGAATGTCAGTGTGTGTGTGTGTGTGTGTGTGTGTGAGAGAGACATAAAGGAAGTCTGAGAAATGCACAGATTTAAACCAAACACACACTTTTCACTAGATACGCTGTATTTTTTTTAAAATCTCATTTAAAGCCAGAAAACAACAGTAAAAAGTTTTTTTCCTCCGTGTTTCTCTCTGACACCTTCACCTCTCAGTGAGCTAAAGATTAATCTGAGTAATGACCTTCAATAAAACGCATCCTCACACATTGTTCCCTGGAGCTGGAAGACAATGGGCTCGTCGCTCCAGTTAAAGTCTTATTAGTGGCTGCTGTTAGCACCCGGGGGTCCCCTCACACATCAGCACTGATCAACACTGCAGCTCTTTGTGAGGCCTGACAAAGCTCGCTGGGACTTTTCAGGACACACACAGCATCCATGACAGGTTGCGAGGTAATGACATGCAGGGAATAAATAATACATAAAGATGTAAGCTGTGGTTGCTGCGTGTTTAGTCATGAATGATTTATGCTTTAGAGAAATATGGCTTAAAGTCAGGTTTTCAGTTGCTCAGGCATCAGATTCCTTAAAGGTCCCACATTTTACACCTTTTCCCGTGTTTTATTTGAAGTGTTGATCCATAAGAAGATTTGTTTGTTTGTTTGTTTGTTTGTTAAGAACCAAAAACCATCATTTCTGAGTGACCGGATAAAAATAGCAGATTTCAGGTGAACACTTATAGAAACCAAATCCTGCAAGGTTAGGGTGGTGGGTCCAGGTGGGCGGGGCTTGGGGCATGGCAGAGAGCGGTGACTGCTGTGTTGTGACATCACAAAGATGCAGAAGTCGTGACGGCTCGTTTTAAGGCTCGGTTTCTGAATACAGGCTGTGTGCATTTCTCTACGGACAGAGCTCTTAGATGTCGTACCCGTTTCTCTTCCCGTGTTTCCTCTCTCTCTCTATACTAACCGTCAAATTAAGGCAAAAAACCTAAAAATCATCTGTAAAAAATGTCTTCAGTGGATCGAAAATGAGGTCCCCGACATTTATTTTGAAATCACTTTGCATCCAGAGTGAATACAAGGAATCTGTTTCCATGTAGATATGGGCATATGAGAACTGTTTTAAGGCGAGGCTTGAAAAATAATTGTAGCTATTCTTTAAAAATGGTCCAACAACTTTAAAAATAATTTAACTGAATGGATGAAAGATCAAGAGGTTTATACAAGTATCTCAAAATACATTCAGGTTTCCACCAAGTAGTCGAGGAGAGCATCATCTGTGGATTTTGTTTGTGTGTTTGTTTTTAGTTGTTGTTGCTTGTTGTTGGCTGCATGAAAAATTCCGTCCATCTAAAATAAATCACCCGTTTCTGATTTTATGTGATCTGGTACCTCAGCGTTGAAAGCAGAAGCTCATTCATCTCGAAGAGAACAAGTATTCACCATAGAGGCCGAGTCTCAGAGTTAGAGGGTCAAAGGTCGGAGATGTAGAAGAACATTCAGGAGTTGTGGTGGAGGATTTTCTTGAAAGGAAACAAGTACAAAAGAGCTACAGAGAGATGGGATCAGCTGAGAGTGTGTTAGAGGAAAAATAGAGGAGGAAACAGGAGAAGAGGATGTGTGTTAGAGCGGAAAGGTGAACAAGTGTGTGTCTGACGTGAAGTGTGTGTCTATAAACCTCGCACACTGTCATTACAGAGATAGGGAGCTGTCTGTTCAGAGTCCTGACGCCTCTGAGGACGCGCTGCAAGGTCAAGCCAAACCCCCGGGTCAGAGACGGGGTTAATTGGTGTGTGTGTGTGTGTGTGTCTATGTGTGTGTGTGTGTGTGTGTGTGTGACAGAGAGAGAAACAGGGAGAGGGTGAAAGGCCTCAAGCTGATCACAGTGACAAAAGAACCAGCAGTGCCTCCACTCCTGTCTTTTTCTTTTCACTTTCTTCTTCTTTTCTTCTGCTCTGGGGGTGGGGGTGGAAGGAGGACCTGCAGGAAAATGGTCTTGTGTGTGTGAAAGTGTGTGTGTGTGTGTGTGTGTGTGTGTGTGTGTGTGTGTGTGTGTGTGTGTGTGTGTGTGTGTGTGTGTGTGCACATGTGCATCTGCAGAAATTCCCTTGTAATTTTAACTAAAAACGTATCAGACTAAAGAGCATTATACCTGTTGTTTTAGCAAAAGTACCATGAAGACATTGCGTTTTCGTGTGCGCCTTATGTACTTTTAATGAAGTGGCGTGATTGTGTTCAGCTGAGGGAGCGACCAACTCATTCATCTAAAGGAAAGAAGGAACTGGGGGGAGGAAGGGAAGAAGGAAGGAAAGGAAAGAAAACTTGAAAGAGGATCCGGGTTTGCTTCATGATGCAAAGTAAATCCTCTGTAATTCATCTCTCTCACAGGTTTGTGTATGTGTGTGTGTGTGTGTTGTGTCGGAATGTAGGAGTTTTGTTGAACTACTGACATCCTCCTCAGATGTGTGTGTGTGTGTGTGTGTGTGTGTGGGCAGGTGAGAGCCAGTATTAGGCAATGGGAGTGAGACAGTGTGTTCCCGAAGCCTTTGTAAGCTACAGCCTCCGGAAATGTGCAGATACCAGAACAATGGTGCGGTAAAGCCTACTAACCACCAGCACTAGAGACAGAGAGTGAGAGGAGGGGGAGAGAGAGAGAGAGGCTAAAAAATTAGAGGGGGGGGGGGGGGGGGGGTTGTATAGAATCAGGACAAAGAGAAAAGAGGGAGAGAGAGACTTTAGGATGAGGGAGAAGGGCTGGGGAGGGAGAGGGGAACAGGTTTGTTTATATGAAAGGACGGTGCGTTAGGTTTCCCCGTCCTGTTGGCAGCGCCTTTTTCTGGATGAAAGGAGGAGGTGGAGATAAAGGAGGAGGAGGAGGAGGAGGAGGAGGAGGACTTGAGGGGCAGGATGAAGGGGCAGGGAGGAGGAATAGGAAATGGAGCCGGTCACATTAGAAACAATGGGGTGTGTGGCGGGTACAGTGGTGTGCTCACAGTGTGGAGGTGAACAGGTAAACCACAGGAGACACTGTCGTGACAGTGACCAGTGAAGTGACTGTAGATGTTATGGTGAACAGTGCAGTTCCCACTAAGCTTTAATTAGCCAACATTACACAGACAAACTCCCAAGAAGCTGGAAACAACCACAATAGACTTTTTCACAGGCATGTCGGTGAAGGAAAAGCAAAGGTGTAAATATTAAAATGAGCGATGGCTGAATTCTGTTCGGCTGCTTCAGCTTCAGTTTTCTCACCGTCACAGTCACGTCACTGGAAACAATAAAGATATGACAAGAAAACTGAGATTTTCTGAGATTTCAGTAAAAAAAAAAAAAAAAGTGCTGCCATTTGACTCGTTATGACTCGTTATGATTTATTGTGACACTTAAATTAAACAGTAGAACAGAGCCATTGCTGACGGTATTACAACACCTGAGCTTTTCCTGCTATGATCCGCCAAAATGTGAAATGGCAGCTGCTTAATAAATCACAATATCTCCCTGAAGTATTTTGCTACCATTAAAAATACGGCTGAAAAAATACAAAAAATACAATCTGCTGTTTGAAAAAAATAAAAATAAAAATACTAAACAGTTAATGAATAAAATGTTTAGATTTACATTTACTCATTCGGCAGATGCTTTTATCCACTTACAAGTGAGGAGCTTCAGTGCAGTGTTTTGCTGCCCCACTGTTAAATAGTTAAAAGACTTTATATCAGCCTATATGCAAAGGAATGGCAGTTGTATATAATCAGTGCTCTCCATTTGGAGAATGAATGTAAACCCACAGCAGGAGAAGAGAGCGTAGAGGAGGGAAAGACAAAAAGCAAAGAAAAGCAGTCGTGATATGAATCACTAACATTAACGGTGTGCTGTGCTGCAGTGTCAAAGACTTGCTGCAGAGAACCGTCTCTCTGTCATGTCCTCCGTCTTCACCTCTGGCGTTTTATTTTTTGATTCGTTCATAGCTGCAGGCCACAGGCTCCGTCTGATACCAGGCTGATAACAGATCGTGTTGTGCAGCGTCATTAAAACGCTCTCTCAGACACCTCCACACCTCTAATTATCTAATGGCAGACAAGCAGCAATTAGAGTGTGATACTGCTGCATGTCAGGGTGGAAGAGGGGATAAGGAAGGAAGGATGGAAGGAAGGAAGGAAGGAAAGAGGATGAAGGGAATAATGTAGTTAATGTGATCCTTATTTCCTTGAAATATTTCAGATTCAGATTTTGTCGTCAAGTTAGACAGGCTGACCTCTACCAACAATGTGTAGTGATTTCATCTTGTAGCCCTGTAATTACACACACACACACACACACACACACACACACTAAGTCCAATAAAACCTTGTGGCTTGTAAACGTAGCCCAGCTGCCTCATGTCTGAGTTCCAGGTCACTGTGTTTGACATTGACATGAGAATTAAACAGAAGCCTTTTCCGGATATAGCATCGCGTGGCGTGTGTGTGATCAGTCTGTGTGTTTTGTGATGAGCCTGGCTTTAGGGGTAACACTGCATATATACATACATACACTGTTTCTGTTGTTTGATGATACATATCTGCACTGTAGAGTGTTTTAGCTGTTCATGTTAATCCAGTTGATTCATATTCACACTAAACCTGCAAATTTCTGTTGTTGTTCGACCTCTGTGTTATTCTTATAATTAAGACCATTTTACATTGTGTTTTAGACATTTAGATTCATTTCCTTTTCCATCCGAGTCATTTGAGGCCATTGGTTTCCATTTAATTCCAAATTACGGAAAAATCAACTAGAAACTTGCTTTTGTAGTTATGTATCCATCAGAGAGAGGGAACACGTCAACATGAAAGAGGTGCTTTGGCAGTTTAGTATTACACTGCCATAAAGTTGTTGGACTCTGGAGCAACAGATTTAAAAAAGAGCAGAGCTGAAAATATATCAGGACAACATTTCCTATCAAGAAACTTGATAGCGTTTTATTTACTTTTATTAGATGTTTCTTGGCTTGCACTGCAGCCCAGTTAGTAACACAAGCTTTCTCTTCAAACATTTTAGTCTTCAAGCTCAAATGATGTCTTAAGTACTTTTCTCAAACATGTCAAAGCTCCTCTAGAAGACATTATACAACTGTCTGCAGAAGCAGGGTTATATATATATACTCACTGTCGCCAGTAAATCAACTTTTAAAAGAACATCTAATATCTGAGAACTTCCCCTTTGCTTTCTGTCAGAGTTACATTGTTGCTATGTACTGCAATACGATGATGTAACATTGACAAAAATATACACAGATATGATGAATCATGCAGCATTAGCAAATGCTAAAAGAGTCTGCTCATTGATTTCCATGATACACAGAAACAGTTACCTGCAAATTTTGGAAAGATAGACTTGTTTCAAACATTGTTATGATAATAATAATAATAATAATAATAATAATAACTTTTATTTGTATAGCTCACTAAACTTAACTTGCTTCACAGAAAAATAAAATCAGATTTTTAAAAAAGAGTCAAAAAACCAGAGCAGATAGTAAAAGAGTTGAACAGCATGAATAAAAACATATCATATGTTTGTTTTCTCCTGCTCTCTCACCTGTCTCTGGGGAAACATAAGGTCATCGATGTCACTTTAAATCTAAAAAATGACCTCACACACACACACACACACACACACACACACACACAGTACTGCCCTGTGTCCTCCAGATTATACTCATATACCGAGTATCTGAGCTGTGCCTTTGGCCGCGCTGAGGTTACCCTCCTCTCTCTAACACAGGAAAGCAATTTCACCATTTAATTGTTCAGACACACTATAATTATATTATTGAGCCCACTGATAGTTCCACATACGCTCATGAGCAGAAGAACACAAATACTCAGTATGCAGTCGACAGTATACAAAACACAGGCACATGTATTTGTAATTAGGCACATATACACACAATAATTAGCCAGATTATTGTAAGGTTTACAAAAGGTCACTGAGGCACACATGCAACGCACTAAATACATGCCTCGACTAATACCACGTCCCAAGTGTGCTGTAGTTTTCCCTCTAAGTGAAGCCAGATTTTCCTCATCACAGACTCTGATTAGCACCTACAGCGAACACATCTGCACTCTATGTCTCCCAGAGCAGCTGCTGAGCACCAGGGCAAACACACAACGACTGCAATCACTAACCAAACCCACAGCAACTCACTCTCCACGGCTGAGTAACTGATGGATAAGCTGGTTGACCGACAGGCTGCACCCAACATCTGCCCACCATGTGTGCCTCTTATTTGGTTACTCAGCTTCAGGCAGCGTGGCAGAGACTGTGGCCGGTAGCTGGCTTCAGAGGAGGATTTTACAGATACGATCATCGTAATCTTTAAAGTCCCACTGCACGTTGTAAGCTTTAGGTGCTGCGGCTGCACTGTTATGTGATTGTTTGTAGTGGCGCCATCAGCAGCATTTAAGGATAATTCTCTCATTAGAGCAGATAACGAAGAACTTTTTTTAAAAACTATATCTTACAAATTTACTATTGGAGGATACAAACTGGCAGAGGACAGAGAGACAGTTAAAAAGGCTGTTTCACATTCATCTCTGTGAGAATGTGAGTAAATCTTCAGTAACTGCAGGCATGTGCGGGATTTCCATCCAGCTCCCCTTCTCCACCGTCCACCTGTTGCTCATGATGCCTTGTTTCATATTTCCTCTCCAACACGGAGTGATTCAGACATCTCCAGGATGGGCCAGGAATGTGAACGTCTCCTCCAGCGAGACCAGCTGCCTCCCAGTGCCATGCCTTGTTAATATAACAGCCTGTGTAATGGCCAGCGTCTGGCCTCACTCACTGAAACCCTCTCTGTCTGCTGGAGAGCCAGGCGGGCGGTCAGTGACAAACTCAGAAACAGCTGAGGAACAGTCAAAGTCCATGTCAAGCCAAGAAAAAATATTATTTATATTATTTTTAATATAATATATTTTTTAATAGAATGGTTTTCAAATACAAAATTTAAACAGGTCTTATGAATTTAATATTTAACACAAACCCTCTGAAGCCAGATTCATATTTCCTCATATTGAACATATTCAAAAACATACTGTATATCCAATACAGTTTTTGTCACAAAAAACTAAAAAATATTTAAAGAGAGAGAGAAATATTTAAAAACTGATTTACTCAATGGCAAATGCTGTGGGTGAGGTAAAATATAGCAAAGAATTGCACATTTTGAAATTCACAGGGGGATCTCCACCTTCAAATCAATTCATTCTAATCATTCTAATGCTAGCTCAAAAATTAGGTTGTCTCATTTTGCCCACTCCTTGTAACCAAAATCGTTGTTTTGTCCTTTTGACTAACTAAAATGCAATTTGCAAAAAGTTCAAAAAGGTTCAGATCCTCAGGTGGAGCTGAGATATAGAGCTGTGTGTCATCTGTGTAGCGATGGAACCAGATGCCTGGTCTGCATTTAACAAAGCTTAATGGCAGCATGTACAAACAAAAAACAATGGGGCCCAGGACCTAACCATGGGGGACACCACAAGAAATACTCACAGAACTCCCTGGAGAAACTCAGTGGTTTACGAGCTTATAGACAATACATTATGTGAAGAATGTCATGTGGACCAGGTCTGGGCATAGCCTGGACTATTTCTTAATATCTCTTAAAATACTGGAATTTTTGTGAGCCCACTCCAGCTGTGGGCCTATGTCACCACCTTTCACACCACCGCTTTGGACATCATCCTGTCCTTATTTACAAAAATGAAGCATGACATTAAGGTCAACAGTCATTTTTATAAGCGATGCTCTGGGGCTCTGATTAAGGAAGGTAGGGAGGATAAAAGAAATGAAGGAGGTGAACGGCAGGGCAGAGAGGGGAGTCTGAGCTGCCGAGGGAGGTGCTGTGGACATTAGAAGAGAAGAGAGGTGGGAAGCGAGAGCTGAGACTAATAAAGAGGCGAGGAGGGAGGGGAACAGCTGGATGTTTGGCTGTGGGAGTTGACCATCCATCAGCTAAGTGCAGCACAAAGAGAGGACGGAGACACAGAGAGGGAGAATGTAAACTAATTAGCTGAGAGGAGTTAAAAATAAAAGGCTGTTGACTTTTCTCTGCCCTGGGTTTTAAAGTAGCTGTCTGATGGTGCTAAAAATATCTGTGTTGCCTTCTAGTCCCGCACTCGCTCAGGTTGGGTATGCAGCTCATTGCCTGACTTAAAATGATACTATTCTTGTCTGGTCACTGCCCCCTGGGCGAGTTGATACCGGATCTGACCGTGCTGTTATTTTAATATTTTTTGCCAGTGTGTTTTGTCCATGCTCTCCCAGCTTTGCTACCTGTCTGAGCTAATACGTATCTGTGTTGTCTGTGTGTGCTTTTCTTGTGCATCTGTTTGTTTGGTTATCTTGGTTTCCTGCATTGTTTACGCTGGTAGGTGTGACAGCAAACTGTGTCTCGCTGGCTGGTTCCAGTGGAATGTGTCATGTTGATGCCACATCCCTACTCCCACCCACCCCAACACACACACAAACACACACACACACACACACACACACACACAGAGCCGGAGGAGTTAGTTACTCTGTGGGATTAGATACAGATGGGTGTATTTCTTTTACAGTAACATTACAGCATTGAGACGTGTACTACAGACGTACTGCACATAATGAGTTACTTGAACAAGCGGCACAAAAGTTAGATTCATGGTTTATGATTTGTATTTTCAAACTGTGTTAATACTGATATAATACTAATATATTTAGCCTTTTTTAAGTTTATGTAACCTGTTACCTTGTAAGTTAGATAATGATACACTCACTCCAGTATACTCACAGTATACAGTAAGTATTTCTCTTAGTATAGGCCAATGTACGCTGCCTCAGCATATGAGAAAACAGAAGTTTGACTGACCTGCTGTGATGATATGGAAAATCACTGTTTGGGTTCTGGTGACTGAGCAGCCCATAGCAAATGACTGACATTACATTACAGTCATATCATTTTCATACTTATTAAGCCATCTACTGACTCCTCTTGACCCACATGTTAGTACGTGCATTTGTTATGTTCAGTTTCCTGTAGTTTATCTCCCGTCTGCAAATAATTGACGTGTGAAAATTTTAAAAAATCATCTAGTTGGAATCTACACAGTTTGTCCTGTAGGAGTCTCCATCTCTCCCAGTGAAGAGTCTGTTTTCCTTGTTGTGTGGTAGTGAGGCTTTTTCCTTCACTGCATCACACACTGTTGACTTCTTTTAGACGGAGATGAAAACAAAAGCAAATTTCTGTCATGTGCTGGCAACTGAGGAACTTTTTAAAAAAGTTCTTGTGTACTGTACTGTCTGTTTATTGAGACTGGTCAGAAGCGGAGCTGGAATCAAAGGGCAGGGATGAAAGCCAGGAATAAAAGCAGAGCACCACCTGGGGGGGAGGGGGGGCGCAGGGGGGGGGGGGGGCAGGGAGCAGGGGTGGAATTCATTTGTGGAAATGAAGCTGGGTTGCCCTGCAGGCTGCACTTTGTATCACTGCCCCTGACGGTTACAGCATTGCCTCATGTGGAAGACCTGCTGGCTTAGAGTCAGATTTCACTGTCCTTTGGAATGAGCATAATGATATCATGCCTTTTTTTTTATCTGTTAGTCTAGAATAGGTTAACAACAGTGGACAGTTTGTCACCTGCTTGGCGGCTTAAACAGCACGACTGCTGCCACAGTGATGCTGTATATGAAAAAAGCTGTCTTTGTAGTGTTATATGAAGATTGTCAGCCATGTGATACTCAGAGCCGCACAATAATAAGCCTTAATGTGATGTGTGGCTACAAGAGGCTAAGCAAGCTGAATAGTGCACAATATGGTGCAGGGTGACAGTGCATAGCCTGCTGTTACAGGCTAATGGCTGGTTGAACAGCAGTATTATGTGAGCTGAGAACCCCCCCCCCCGTATACACACAACACACACACACACACACACACACACACACACACACACACACACTCACCAGCAGCCCCCTTTCTCTTCTCTCAGCTGTCAGCCTGCATTCCTCCCTTCCTCTCCATTTATGGATATAGAGGAAAAGAAAAAGGAGAGAAACTCAGATGTCTAATCAACCACTAGATCACAGTTTGTACTTAAAGCCACATTATAAAAATTTCAGTTAGATGGAGGGAAAGTAACATAAACCTTTCCAAAAAAAACGTCCACTCAGCTGATCAGCTGCCTGCCCGCTCACACTGAGTCAGGGCATCTGGAAAAACACCACAGGCCTTGGAAAAGAAAGAATTCTGCTTTTAGTCATATTGTGATTACTTTGACAGATATTGAAAATTGATGATGTAAATGGACTCATATAGCGCTTTTTACAATGTAAGTCTCATTCACACACTGATGGCGCAGCAGTTAGCAGTACTGTGTCTTGCTCGGGGATCGACGAGGAACCTCTAATTATTAGACCTCTGCTCTACCTCCTATTTTCACCGGCGTCTTAACGAACTTTCTACATGCTGGTTCTTCTCGACACCATCATCTCTATTTTCTTCACTCTCTTCTCGTATTGTCTGTCTACTGCAGTTAGAGCCTCTTCTCTGAACCTGTATATCCTCTCACACTATGATAAAGTGCTCTGAATACAAGTGTCTCCCTAGTGATAGATACCACCTTCCATTTATCTCTCCTTCATACCTTCCTGCCTCCTTCCCTGGTTTACATCAAGGCAGCAGTGGTCTGATCACTGTCAGCTCTACAACCCATGACGTCACCCTGTCAGGCCTGTTTGTTACAGCTTCAGCGTCATAATAACAAGAAATTCATCATCACCTACACTTGTTATATTATTAATCATTTCACATTTAGGCTGATGATGTTTTAGATTGTAGGATACACCATAGTAAGCATAGATATGGAGAAAGAACAGTATTTCTAAAGGTTAAAGTCCATGCTTCATGAATGTGTGAAAACTTAAGATGAAGTGATTTAAAATCTTCACTATAATGAATGTAATTCACTACTGTTTTCATGACACTGCAGTTGTGTCAGCTCAACCTGTGTTGTGAGTGGAGGTGTGAAGCCTGTGTGGTTTTTCACAGACAAACACAGACAGAAACACACGGAGATAAAAGACAACAAGAAACCCAATGATTAAACGACACATCAGACGTCTGCGTAGCTTCTCCACCCTCTCTCACACACACACACACACACACACACACACACACACACACACACACACACACACACACACACACACACACACACACACAGACCTTTGAGTGTGTGCCAGTAGTTTCCAGAATAGATATCAAGTTTTGTCTGCATGGTTTTTCCCACTGTCCGTACAAAGACTCTGTACTGTATCAGCTATCTGACCTGCTCTGTTTGTGTGTTTTCACGCTCTCTTCCTCTCTCTCTCTCTCTCTCTCTCTCTTGCACTGTTAGATAAAGGATAAGGAAAACAACCTCAGGCCTAATTTATCACAGGTCATTATGTCAGCTGTTGCCTCTGCTTGTAATTATAAATGTTAGGCAGCTCAGATTGTTACCTCGCACTTGAGCAAATCTTGTGTGTGTCTTTTTTGGAGCCAACCAGCACATACTTGATGCTTACATTCACTTTAAAAATGGAGCGTGTCAGGTTTGAGTGTCAGTTATGAATGAGTGTATCTAAATGCAGAAAGGGGGGGTAGTTGTATTTGCATGCATGCACAGGTGCACTTAGGCGCCTCCGTACTGCAGCCATGTGTTTGTGATCCACAACTTCATATCTGTTTGTTGCTGGCACCAACCTGACATCTGTCCAGATGCCAAGCCTCTAGAGTGTGTGTCAAGATTGGGTATATATATGTGTGTGTGTGAGTGTCAATGTGAACTCCCTCGCCGCACTGTTCCCAGCAGGCTTCCTATCATGACCTCATAGCAGTGTCAGGCGATGATAATGCGATGTCTCTGTCTACCCTCATCACAGAGTGTAGACCTCCAGAAAGCATCCAGGAGCCGGCAGGTACAGCAGCCCGCCTCTCCTCGCGCCTGTCAGCAGTAAAAAGTTATGAAGTCTCACTAGTGCACAGTGTGTAGGCAGCAGAGGCGCCTAATTATACACAAGGCTGACATCATGGTGGGATCGCAACGTTAAGATTTGCTCAGTAACAATCTATTTATATTATTATTTTATTATTAAGTCTACATGTGAGAGACGAGTGCCTGTTTTGCGTTATATGCTGCGTCTTTGTGACTCAGGAACAGGCTTGCTTTATTCAAGAGGCTGAACTCTGATATTTAAAGAGGCTTTTCAGATGCAAGTATTAATAAAGACGTAAAATCGGACAGTATGTTAATGGACAAAAAAGTGATTAAAATCATATGACAGACTGTCAAACACACGTTGGTAACATTTCCCCAAAGAGTCCTGAAAGGTTGCTGATTCTGAAATGTCTTAGAACATGTGTATGGCAAAGTAAATGTTTTGCAGGCAGAAATTATAAATAATCACACAAAGATTTTGCAAACAACAATATAATTTGTGTTCAACAAATATATTTGTGCGCATGCTATTATCCACGTACTGTAATTGGTGCATATACCTTCCTCACTCAAGTTCCATCTGCATTAGCTACTGTAGCTAACTTCTGCGTGATGCTACACTGGCTAACTAAGCTAATTGGCTAATCTGCTGCTTTACAGATACACAGCTAAAGCATTGTAATCATTAATGCAGCTCATTAAAAAACTTCACTGTGCCCCTATATTCATTAGCCAACTAGCATAGTTAATCAATGCTTGTCTGGCAGAAGTTAGCTTGCTACCAAGATGCTAGTTACAAGCTAGTAAAGTAGCCTATGGTACAGGCTAATTTAGAAACAGAATTTCAGGTACAGGTGCAAAGCACCAAGCTCCCAGCTGCTCAGCTCAAGCTGTGTTTTGTTTCTACATAGCTCTCAGGTGTGAATGTTTAACACTGTGATGATAGAAAACCGACTGATGCAGGATAAAATGAAGCCTTCACCTTTTTTTTTTTTTTTTAGCTTTTGGGGAATGTGAATATAAACCCTGTTGATTTGAGTCACAGTGTAGGAGTGTTACACGTATGTAGAATGTGTTCATGTAGTGTGGAGGGAGGATTAGAAACACCTGTTGTGGACAGACCATAGACTGACAGCAGGACCCCTGGGTCTCCACTTTCCTCATACCAAGATTTCCTCATAGCAACACACACACACACACACACACACACACACACACACACACACACACACACACACACACACACAGACTACAGGTCCCGGAGGTGTGTAGGAGGAGAAACTCTCATCAGGATGTCCAGTGGAATGAAGTATGGCTGCTGCAGGTTGTCATGAGAGTTTATAAGGTTTATTTTAACTCCCACACATAGCACAGCTACCCAGTCACACCAGGGCTCTAGTGCTGGATCCTAGACAGACACTTTATCTGCTCAAGCCTTTATTTTATGCCAAGTCATTTGGGAGTTTTAGCTTTGAGTAAATAATCATTCATTAATTTTTGAGACCTTGTACTTCTAACCGCTGCTGGTTTGAGTTGACCTTGGTGTGACCTGCAGTGGTTAGTTTCCAGATTTAGCCTGTCACTGGGGCCCCTTGTCAGGTCAGTTCTTTGGGACCCCTGCAGACAGCGGAGCCTGTTAACCCGCAGCGCTCCCTTGAGATAATCCCCCTCCCACTGGATGTTGTCTCAACATTGAATCGGCTCTTGATCAGGCATGAGCCGTGTAGATGCAGGGGGCCGGTGTCCAGCTCAATAAGCCCTTCGTACTCTGTGGCCCATGACCTTTATGAGGCGTCTATGCAAAATGTTTTTTTTCCAAACAGATATAAACCCTGACAAACAAACTGACCAAAATGTGCCTATTGATGACCACAAAGAATGATAACATACAAACATGGCTATTTTTGGCTTCAGTGCCTTATATTACTTCTAATTTCAAGCAGGTTGAAATAAAATGGCATAGATTTCTGTTTTTTTTAAATGACAAAAAATAAGGACAAACATCATGTTGCAAAAGCAGCTGGTTCCCCTGTAGTCTTTAACCAAACCTGCCTCTCCACCATCATGTTAGTCTGGATCATACCTGAGGCTCTACAATAAAAAAAATATATACAGTCTAGGGTTGAAATCATCATCAAGTATAACATGAAAAATCATAAATACCTTTACTTAAAGGGCATGACCAAAACATGCATAAACATCCCTTCAGATTCTTGACAATCTGCGTTATCCCTGAGCTTAAGTCTAAACATGTCGATTCAATAGAAACAATTGAGTTTCTTAAACTGAAAGAGTCTCATTTTTAAATCTAAATACTTCTACTATCTAATAATAAAACTATGATCCCAGTCTGCATCTGTAAATCAGTGACCTAAATCCCTTTCCTATGTTGTGTCAAAACAAGCCTCATGAAGCCTTCAGTCCTTTGTCAAATACACTTTTCTTGTAGTGAGCAGATGTGATTACCTCTGCAGAGTTTGATTTGTCTTTAACGAGCGACCGAACACCAGGTTGAAAAGCCGTGTTTTGCTGCCCTCTCTGGCTGAAAGTTTCCAACCTGTTTCACCTCCGACCACACCCAGCACCAGTGAGGGGGCGTGGTTGGGTGAAGTCAAAAGTGTGTGTCAAGGGTGCTCTGTTGAACCTGTAACCCACCGACAGTGATGTCTCATTTCCAAAAAGAAAAGTGTCACAAATCCCATTCAAATGTTTAAAGACCATGAAGCGAATTTCAATTAAACTAAATCATTTATAAATATAAATTAAGAACAGATATAATCTAGACTGTAGAGTGTAAAGCAATAAATATAAAGTGTTGCCGTTACAGACTGTCTGCATTTGCTTCTTTATTCACCTCTTTGTGTCTATGACAAACTCAAATTTAGTTCTTGAGTTTCCTATAGTACTTCTTATCCTGCAGTCGTTCTTCCTCAGGAAGTGATAAGAGCTTTTGATGTTGCCTCTTTTTTTAAGATAGAAAGAAAAGAAATATTTTGTGTGCCAATACAAACTTATAAATGTGTGCTGTAGTATATTAGTGTTTTATCACTCTGCACGTTTTTTTTCCCTGTTGACTGTAATTCATTTTCTGTCCCCACAGCCCTGGCTGCCGCCGTTGGCCAGGAGCCGGACCACAGCCACGGCTGCGCTCATGGCAGCTGTTACCCGGCAACGGGGGACCTGCTGGTTGGACGAGAGAAAAACCTGAAGGCCTCATCCACATGTGGGATGAGGAGGAAAGAGCCTTACTGCATTGTCAGTCATCTTCAGGTCAGTGCACGTGTCTGCCTCTCCGTGCCCTTTCTCTCCTTCCTGTCTGTGCTTCTGTGTTTCTCATTGACCCCTCACCTCTCTCCTCTGACCTCGTTGCACTGACCCTTTCCTGTCCTGCTGAAGGATGAGAAGAAGTGTTTCGACTGTGACTCCAGACGGCCATACGACCCCGTCTACAACACCATCAATCACCGGATAGAGAACGTCATCACCGCCTTCAAACCTCACCGCAAGAAGTCCTGGTGGCAGTCTGAGAATGGTGAGAAGACACAACAACACGAGTTCACAACAAACATTTCGTAATGGTGTCTAATAATCTACCAGTGATAAAAGGTTTGAAGCCATTAACAAAGGGTGCCTTACTAGAAAGTGCAACCCTGTACTTCTTGTTGCAATGGAATAGAGCAAATATATATGTAGGTCTTTGGCGGGCATGAGTACATGTGAGTGTGAGAGGATAAACACTATGGGTTACCTGTTCAGGTATGCAGCTGTGTGCAAATGAAGCAAATAGCAGTGTTGCATTTTGGGTTTTAGCTGTGTTAGCAGCATGGCTCTGAGGTGCCAGTGTCAGTTGGTTGGTCCATCATTTTGATTCAGGCTAGAGTATGTTGGCATTGTTATACTTAGCTTGTTAGCATGCTGATGTTATCAGTATAGAGCTGCTAGCATGAGTATAAACTGTTAGTCTTCTTTTAACTTCTCCATCACATTGTTTGTGGTGAAATAGAGACTTAATTAAAATGTATTCTGTAATTGTAAATTAAATAATTGTGCTTTGTTTTACTCCTGAAGAGCCGACTGATGGGTTTAGTTGAATGTTCTGTGCAACTTGACTGAGAGATAGATGAGATATAGAAAACAAACACAAGCATCAGGGAAATATTAAAAAGCTTTACATACTGTAATTTCTTCTCTTTATTCAAGGTAGACAATCCTTGTATGTAATTTTCATCACAGCATCATAAATGTGCTATAAATAGTGTAATCTCAGCTTTCATTTTCATGGCTACCAATTTTGCACTGAACCTTTTAATTAAAGCTACTTGAAGTGCTCCTAAAAGCATTATCAAATAAGCTCGCCAAAATTGGTAGTATGGCAAAATTAATATGACCTCTACTTGTATGTATAGTTAAAGCTATTAATATATGAGAGAGGAGTAGAGGCAGGATGGAGTGTAGAGAATGAAAGGACACAAAAAGACGAGGTAGTGGATCCTGACGCAGGAATAAGTTAGTTGGAAAAAGGGGGAAAGAACAAGATCCTAAAAGTTTATTGAAACCACAAGCAGTAAGCAACTAGTAGCTATAGAAAACTTTAAAACACACACACACACATACATACACACACGCCGTGGCCAACATCCTGTGACCAGCTACAGATGGGCTTAATAACAGAGTAGTCCCTGCTCTGGCAAATCAACAGAGGGAGGAAATGGGGATGACAGGGGAAGGAGAGAAGTTTAAGCTCTGATGGAAAGATAAAAGTGAAAGTTAATGGAATATTTAAAGTGAGACAGTTGGAGACAGTAGTGAGGACAGAGGGACAAAGTTAAACCGACTGACTGTATTTTCAGGTGCCACATAAATCTCCATCACAATGAGGGAGTGACTGTAAAGCTCTGTGTGGAGCAGCCAGATGGACACAAGGCTCATTTCAGCCGTTTGTGAGCGCCCATACTGTAATGGAGTGATGATAGCACTGCGCATCACGAACAGACCCAGAATAGAACAGAGAGAAACAGAAGAAGAAGACGAGGAAGAAGAAGAAGAAGAAGAAGGGGGACAGGAAGTGTAGAGACTATTTTTACTCCTGGTTGCTGCTGCTTTTTTTCCATGGCATCTTTGTGGCATTTCTCTGGTGAAAGTGGCAGTGTGCACAGTGGGTCTGTTTGATATGGATTACAGTGGTTTGATTGTGCGCACTCACTAATTGGTACGGCCATTTCCTGTGACCGCATGCAAACATGCAAACATGCAAACATGCAGGCATTGCAAGGCACTGTAAGCGAGTATCAGCTTAACAGTGGAACAGGTGTTTCCTGTGTATACTGATTGTGTGTGTGTGTGTCTGTCTTTTTCTTTACATTTGAATTCTGCGTGACTTTCTCAAAAACTGCTCCATTAGAAAGGCTCAAAATTTACACTTTGAATTGTCCTCTCACTCTCTTTCTGCTCTCCCTCTGTTTTCCCCTCCTCTAACTGGGTCACACCCTTCCTTCTCTTTCCTTCCTGTGCCTTGACAACTCTTGACTTGTGGCAGATTGTTTTTGTGTATGAGTGCATGCATTTGTTGATGTAGTTGAGAAGATTGACCTGTTGGTTAGCTAAATTAACTAGCTACAAAAATCTCTATGCACTTGGACACTTGGACTCAATGCTAAGCCTTTTCATCATACGGTACGCTTCCTTAGCTATGAGCTCGGTATGGCCTCCAAATGCACATGGCTGTGTTGCAGGCTGTAACTGTGTAGGCCCTTTAAATAAAGTTTGCAAGACCAAGCTTTCCAAACAAACTTCCTAGCTGTCTATTTCATCCATGTCATTTACAGCAGAGCGCCCACGAACTTCAGCAACGTCCTTGTCAGGGCAGCCAGAGCGAAGACCACAACAATGATAATCAGTGGGTTCCTTACAAGGAGCAACACACTTCATATTGCTCATAGTTATTCAAGCCATTGTTTATATAAGAAATCATCATGAGCGCAGCTTCAGTTAAAGTAGGTAGGTTGAACTCACCACATTAACGTGGTGTCTCAGTCCTCAGACCCACCGCAGGCAAGATTCTGAATTTTTGGTTTTCTATTCATGTCAGGAGTTTTTGATCCTACGCACCTGTCACTAAGATTTTATGTTGTGCGTGAACTTTTCTTGCAATGACTATTTGCCTCAGGAAAGCACAGTGTGCCACACACATTCACACTTTAATTACCTGCAAGTTCTAAATGTTGAAAAGGTGGTTTCCCAGGATGCATGGATGTGTGTAGGCACATGTGTTTTTGCAAAACATGTAACTGAGTAGGCATGTGGCATCTGTATCCATTAGCATTTTCTTTTGCATGTGTGTATGAAAGAGCTGTGTTGTGGTTTCTCTCACTGTTATAGAGTGTTAAGTTGTAAGATATAAAATTCATGTGGTGTGGCTTTTATGTGTTAGTATGCAGGAATGGGGAAACTCCTCTTGGCTTTGTACTGTACAAGTAATACAAAACACAGAGAACATGAGTGAAAGTGGTCCTCAGAGTAAAGTGGCCTTTTAGAGTGTTTGGTCCTCTACAACTCAGGAAGTGTGTGGGCTTTTCCGACTCACTCGCTCCATTTCTCCTGCCAAGACTGAATGTGTTTTCCTGTCATGATGCAGTTCCTCAAGCCAAAAGCACGGTTGCTACTTCACTTACTGCTGATAGCCCTTAAACTCTGTCAGAAATGAATGATATAGATGGAAAATGAGTTCAAGTGGTTTAGGAATTAAATATAAGTATGAAACTAATCGACAGTCATGAGTTGTAAAAACAGTGGTTGGCTTCATGTAAACGTGACATCTCTCTATATCATTCTCAGTTCAGTTCATTTTAATTCAATTCATTTCAATCCAATTCAATTCAAAGGCATGACAGGTTGAGAAAAACAATACTGACAAAGCATCAAAATGCAATTTCCAAAAATACTAAATACAAACTGCAACAAACAACAACAAAATCGATAATGTGTACATTAATTATATATTTACAGTATATTATTTGTGTGTGTGTGTGTGTCATGTGTATCACTCACTCTGTGTCCTCTCTCTTCCAGGAAAGTCGGAGGTCTTTATTCAGCTGGATTTGGAAGCAGAGTTTCATTTCACGCACTTGATTATGACCTTCAAGGTAAAATAAAAGCTTTTGCTGCTTTATCAGCTTCATCTTCATCTACAAGCAGCTGATTGAATTACTCACAGCTACGGTTGTGCTGTGTTTTGTTGTAATTATTGTGCTTAAAAAATGTATGAAATGAAAGAACTTTTGTCTAAGGCGCTCTTGTTCTGCAGACTTTCCGTCCAGCGGCCATGGTGATCGAGCGGTCGGCAGATTTTGCTCGTACCTGGCAGGTCTACCGCTACTTTGCTCATGACTGCGCCGCCGCTTTTCCCGGAGTCTCCCAGGGTCCTTTGCATAACATTAATGATGTCATCTGTGAGTCGCGCTATTCGGATATTGAACCATCAACAGAGGGAGAGGTGAGTGTTTGATAATAAGGATTAACCCAGATTGACAGGTAACTTTAGTCACACAACATAAAGACTAAAACATCATATCAAATCACTCCTTTAAAGCCTTGACTGTTTAACAGATTCTACATTTGGAAGCAGTGTTAAGCAAAAAGACAAGAAAGACCTGTCATAAGACCCCAAGCTTTTCACATCTTCTGTGCACACACTGAATGTGGCTCAAGTTTACATACAATAATATGTGGACTCTAATTTACACTCATGCTCCATAAATTGCCAACATTTCAAATCGCAGTTGAAATAAGTAATCTGTGTATGTTATGTGTTCCCTGGTCTAGGTCATCTACAGAGTGTTGGATCCAGCCATCAGGATTGAGGATCCATACAGCCCGAACATCCAGAGTAGGTCTCACTCACGCACACATGTTGTTGGCAGAAGGTCAGCCTTAGAAACGCGAATGTCTGCGACTGACTGACTGACTGAGTGATGAAGTTACACCATTGGTCGGCCGGCAAAGAGTTGGAGTTTCCCATTGGCCATTCTTCTTTGATGAATGAATCGGTGTGAACAGTTTCTATTATGTAATCAGGAGAACTGGAATTTAGCACCTTTGTCGCTAGATTTACTCACTTTTCAGACCCCTCTAACGACCTGTCTTTTTCAAAAACATTCTGAACATGCGTTTCTTTTTATTATTAAGTATTAAATAATATTAGCAATCAATAAAAGTGTCCACGTTGGTGTGTTACTGTACAGCTAGAAGTTTCCTTGGTTTAAGGGGTTATAAAAGTTTAAGAGCTTTACAACATGTTGCAGATCAGTGCCCGTTGTTAAAATAAGCTTTCATTAAATAATATCATGAAATACATCATAGTTATAGTGGTAAAAACTGAGCCATAATATAGAAAAAAATCCTACACAAATATCAAAACTTAATCAAAACGTTTTCCTCAGAAAACTCTAGCCTTTTGTGAGTTATATTCACATTTGTCACCTTAACTCCAACTCCAGCAGGCACAGTTAGCTCTTGTTATCCAGCTGTGACACATTACGGACTGCAACAGCCTGTCTCTCTGGGGTGTGAAACATGGTCCTGCTGTGTGGAAGGCATGGAGAGATGTGAAAAGCAGCTGTTTCTCTCCCACACAGCCTCGCTGTCCTGGCCCTCGTGTTTAGACTGGCAGCACTTGAGAGCTTTTCCCAGAAGCCCGAGCTTGGTTTCCAGTGCAACAGCAGAGGTTGACTTGTTCTCTCGTTAAATATCTTGATGTAACTGACCCACATGTCGACCTCTGACCCCTCACAGCTGAACTGTCCGTATTTACTTGCTGCTGTTGTCAAGACAATGAATCACCATCCAATGTAGTTGTGCTTGGGTAGCTTTTTTTGTTTGTTTGTTTCTACATCACTTGAGTGAGAATAGGTTACTTTTTGCCCTGAGTTTAACCTTCCAGGCAAACTTCCTCTCAGTACATATTCTGCCTCCTTGATTGGCAGACCATAACCCCCAATCCCCACGCTGGCTCTAACCTTAACCATCTTTGGGAGATAATACACAGACTCAGTGTCAGTGGAGAACAAAAGGTCCTAAAGACTTTCTGTCTGACTGCCTCTCTGTGTTACAACAAACTTTTCTAAGATTTCTATCTTAGTCCCAGCATTTCTGAAACTTGGTTGCATTTCATATACAACCAACCAGCTACAGATTAGCTACAACCTGCAGCAGAGCTCCATTAACTATACTTCTAAATATTCTTTTATAATCATGCTCTGAAGGAGTCCTTGATTCAGAAAACACTAGTGGAAAAAGAAAATTTCAGTAAAATTTCCTCTTATAATAACAGAGTAAAATATGGTCAATAGGTCAAAATGTGAACTCAGTTTTTAAAGGCGTTTTCAGCCATGCTTGCAACTTGCCTTAATGTTGGTTTGTCAGATATTCATGGTGCTTAGAGGATGAATCCTAATCCTCTGATCCTTTGATTTTTCCTCCTGCACTGACATTAAGTCAACATTTCATTTATCCAGTACTTTGGTTTATTACTAAATAACAGGTTGTGTTTTTTTGCTAATTAGCAAATGCTAGCATGCTAAATGCAGAGCCAAGACGGTGAACTTGCTAAATATTACCTGCAAATCATCAGCATGTTAGCATTGTCACGAAAATGTTAGCTTGCTGATATAAGCATTAACTGAAAGCATTGCTGCTAGCATAGCTGTAGACTGTCAGTCATGTTATAAATTAGTAATAATTTTATCTACGATATTTTGACATTTATATACTGAACAGTGTAGCTGCTAAACATCAACATGTGGTGTTAGCATTTAGCACCACAGCCTCACAGACTCTTGTTTTTGGTTTTCTAGAAGTCTCTTTATTCATTACAATCAAATGCACTGATTTCACAAATCTATATAAAACTTTTAAACAAGACTCTGTGCAATCCACTACCCTCAGCCCTCTGTATGTGTTCAGTTAGACAGAGCTGGTAATATATGCCAGTCTCAGTTTCAGCCCTTGGCCTGCTGAAAGCTGCTGTTTGGCTGCTGCAGTCGCTGCTAAGGGATCTGCAGGACTGTTCTCCAGTCTGCTGTTACTACAGGAGGAGAAACAGACACTGTCATAGTGTGGTGAAGCTGGATTAGCTCTCGTCTGTCAGAGAGGGATTTTATTACTGCAGATAAAGTCAGTGGGGTGCAGTTAGAGGGTCAGAATTTGGGAGAAAAGGAATCCTTCCATGAACCATTTCATCCATCTCATTGTAACGCTGCTGCTTCAACTCCACAGGAAGTGAAAAATGACTGGAAACTCAGGAAGCTAAAAGTTTTTAAATGCAGGTCATGGCTGAGATATTTTCTTTTTTCTTTTCTTTTTTTGTGGGGATGAACAGTTTGGAAAACAAACTCAGTGCAGACTGGAGTTGATGATGCTATGCTGATTATGAATGTTCATAATCATCATATATAATCATGTTGATAATGATAGTGATATGAATTCATGCTAAAATTACAGTGCAATTTTCTGCATCATTTACTAATCCAAAGAGTAGACTTGTTTTCCACGATATGAGCTTTTTGAAGTCAGGAGTATTGGTTCCTGGTATTGTTACTGGAAGTCATTTCTTCCTCCTGAGGGCCCTCGGGAAGAGACATGCATGTATGTTAGCTCGGCCAACATATGCATTAGTTTGTAAGTGTGTGGGTGTGTTTCTGTGTGTGTGTGTTGTGGGCTACTTTTGGGGACATATTTCAGTTTATTCAACTGGAGATAAAAGCTGTGTCCTCAATCAGGAAAAAGCTTAATTTTTGGGTCAGTTGTTAAGGGTCGGGTAATGGTTAGGTAGGGTTATGTAAGTCTATGTAATGTCCCCAGAATTATGTGTGTGTGTGTGTGTGTGTGTGTGTGTGTTGAGGGCTTCTGGTGAACAGCTGGACTGTAACAGCAGCAGATGTTCCATCCATGTTAACTTTGTGTAGTAAGAACCATTTCAACACCACAATCCATTACTATCCATCATTTTCCGATTTCCCATCTTCTGGAAATGTACTTGAAAGTAACAAATGTCCTTAGTTGGACGTAAGAAGAGAGTGTTCAGTTCAGTCAGGGGCACTTATGTTCAAGAACTGACCATTTATAGCAAATGGTAAAGGCTCTACTTTCTCTTTGAGAAGCTGTCTGAAAATCTGCTATCTAATCTGAGTATTCTGCCCTTTAATAACACATATAACACATATATGAGCATTAAATATTTCTATTAAATCAAAAGTACATAGTTAATATGAGTGTGAATGTGATTGGATGTTACTCCTGAGCTGGTGGCCACACAGATGATAAATGAGTCAGTGATTGTGAAGCATGAATGAAGCCTCATCCGTGTGAATTAATCAAATTAAGTGTGATCCTCTAAGTTGAGTCTTTTCAGTATGAAATTCCCTCTTTGTGCTTCCATGGACAGGAGAAAAGTCATGCTGGTGGGATAGTAACACAATGTTTGTACTAAAAAGACTTGATTTGTGTGACTCAGACTGCTGATGCTTTGAATCTATCTTTAATCTTGTTTATGCCTGGTTACTGGTCTGGTACAGGCATGTGCAACTATCTTAGACAGGTTGTTTTCCAAAGATTTTTATATATAAAAGTTGATTAATAGATTCTGTTTTAAAAATGCTAATCTTCAATTGCTGTGCACCTTCCTACCTTATGAAATGGTAAAACTGCTCATAAGGTGAAAATATTTAACATGTCATCAGGATTTAAACCGCCCCTCCTGAACCATGCCTTCCTGTTTCTCTCATCCGACCCTCTTCTCTTCTTCCCACCAGACCAGCTGAAGATCACCAACTTGAGGGTGAACTTCACCAAACTTCACACGCTAGGAGACAACCTGCTGGACCCAAGAGCAGAAATAAAGGAGAAGTATTACTACGCCATATATGAGCTCGTCGTACGTGGAAACTGCTTTTGCTACGGCCACGCCTCGGAGTGTGCCCCCATCGATGGCATCAGGGATGATATAGAAGGAATGGTGAGTGATGAGAATCATTCACAGTATAGACCTTTTAATTAGCACAGTTTTCCCTCTGTAATTTACCCGCATAATTTTAAAGCTCTCACATATAGATTACCGTAACTCTCCCTCCTTCTCATCTCTCTGTAAGGTTCACGGCAGGTGTGTGTGTAACCATAACACCAACGGTTTGAACTGTGAGCAATGCGATGACTTTTACAATGACCTGCCCTGGAGACCGGCTGAGGGACGCAACACCAACGCCTGCAAGAGTGAGTACAGCAGAGGAAGCACAGGGGGCGTCAAGTGTTGTGCAAAAACATCAGAGCTTTATCTCTGAAGATAGTTAATACTGATGCAAAAAAAGGCCCATAAACTGCTGCTTTTTAATTGATTATTTGTGAGCAGACTAATGTAACTACCGAGCACAGTGGCTGACACTTTGGCGCGGACCCATATGCCTGTGGACAGTAAACACTTGGAGAAAGTGAGAGAAGAAAAAAAAAACAGAATAACAGAACGTCAGCAAAGACTCATCTGTTTGAAACAATAATGTGTTTTGTAGAGTGTAACTGCAACAGCCACTCGACCCAGTGTCACTTTGACATGGCGGTGTATTTGGCCACGGGTAACGTCAGCGGAGGAGTGTGCGATGAATGTCTGCACAACACCATGGGACGCAACTGTGAGATGTGTAAACCTTTCTACTACAAAGACCCCATCAAAGATATAAGGGACCCACGAGTGTGTGTCGGTGAGTGTGTGTGTTTGTGGTAAAATTATATTCCAATACTTCATTCGTAACAGTAACTCACAACAAACTGAAGTGTCAGTATGAATTATTAACCTCTAACTAACGCAGTAAAACTTGCCCCCTGCCTGTCTGTCCCGTAGCTTGCGACTGTGACCCGGATGGTTCTCAGAACGGGGGGATGTGCGACAGCCACACCGACCCTTCCCTCGGCATGGTGGGAGGTCAGTGTCGTTGCAAGGCCAACGTGGAGGGGCCGCGCTGCGACAAGTGTAAAACCGGCTTCTTTGGCCTGAGCGCTGAAAACCCCCAGGGCTGCCAACGTGAGTGCATTCTCTGTTCGAGCTCACACAAACATAGGAGTGTTGTAAAGACCCAGTTTGTCCACTATGAGATGATGTTTAGTTGCTTACTCGCAGGGGTGAAGGTTTCATGTCAGAGCTTCTTCAGCTATTTTTATATACATTCATATCACCCATCAAATAACAGTTTATTTTGAAACTGGTTATCATACTGGTAGTATACAACAAATGCTGTATATAGACACCTGATACTTCATGTGAAATTATGTTTTAATGTTTTATAAAAAATGTTTGACCAAAAAATTCAAACTACTATTTCCAACCTCAACAATAAAACCCTTCACTGAATAAATAATGTCATATTTTCATCTTTACTACAAAGAGTACTGTCCTTTACTGCATTATCTTGGACCGCTGTTCATTTAATTCTCCAAAAATAAGAACAGTAACGTAAGTTTGTGCAGATTGTGTTGCCTGAGAGTTGAAACACGGGGCAGGAAAATGTCTGCAAATGACTCGTTACTGCTCATAAAGTTTAATTAATGTGAGTGCATGGTAATACTGAAGGCAGCACAAGCGAGCACATGAACATTTTGATCAGGTTATCTCCTCTGAGGGGGGATATGTCCCCCACATCCTCAGTGGAGATCAGGCTCTTGCCTACTAGGCTTTGTAATAATTTGATTTTAGGTTTCGTTTAAGTTTGTTTTTGAATGATTTATTTATTGTTATCCTCCACCCTCCAGCTTGCTGGTGTGACCACAGAGGAACTGTGTCAGGTAGCTCCCAGTGCGACCCAGTCAGTGGAGACTGCTTCTGCAAGCGTCTCGTCACCGGACGCAGCTGTGACCAGTGTCTGGTAAGACTTTTCTTTTCTGGCTTGAAGATTTGGCCTGTTCATCTCTCTTTTTTTTTTTTTTTTTTTGACTACCTCAGTCACTTTATCATCCTGTGTTTGATACAATTCAAGTTGAACATAAGCATTGAATCTGATTTCTTAAGTCTGCTTGGCCTACTTTGCACTCCACACTCTGTCTCTTTCTCCTGTTTATCTCTCGCCCCCTCTGCCCAGCAGCAGCCCGGGATGTGAGGTGGTGAAGCTTCCTGCTATAATTCAACCTCTTGTCCCAAACCTACTCAGCCAGGAATAGTGTAGGCAGGAATGTGAGCTCCTTCCTGGGCTCTGTGTCTAAATTTAACCCAGGGATTTGAGGCTTGTCCGGTTGGTGTGGGTTACAGCAGGCCTAAAATGGTCAGGGCCTGGACGTGGTCCGAAAGCGGATCCTATCGTCCGTGTGAAGCCTCATTTTAGAAACAATAATGTCAACAAATCCTACTGAAGCAATATAACCAGAATAAATGTACATTTAATGTCATTACAGCGTTTCTCATGTTAGTGTTCCAAATAGCTTTCAAGCCTAACAGACTGGTGAGAAAAAGCCAGACCAGTATCACAGCAGATGGATGTGATACAGAATCCGATATAATACTAATGAAGAAACCACAAAATTTAGCAAAAGTAAAAAACACATCAGCCAAAACACAGTTAAGATAAAAAGCGAAATGCTGACTACAATAAAATCCAAGTTGTCAAGTCAGCTCTTTTTGAAAAAGACAATCGCACCCAAAGTGAGCTGAAGGGAAGGGGGCAGTAATGACATGACCTAAAGCTATGAATGTTGATTTATTGGATAAGAGAGCTGGATACAGTATGTGTGACTCACACACAGTCATGACAGTCAAACTGCTGTGGAAGTTCCCCTCAGTCTTTAATAGCATGGAGGGTGATGCATCATGTCTGTCTGGAGCTAACGGTCTGTCTGTCTGTTGGGTGGTTGTTCTGTCCTCCTGTGTCTGTCTGTCTGCCTGTCAATCACCCCGTCCTCTCTCTGTCCCTCTGCGTTTCTAGCCGGAGCACTGGGCGCTGAGCCACGACCTGAACGGCTGCAGAGGCTGCGAGTGTGACATCGGAGGAGCGCTGGACAATCAGTGAGTGGCGCTGTAGCTTCAGCCCGGAGTCATAAATCAAGTGCGAGGCTGTTACAAATTAGATTACACAGAGGTTTTTGTCTTTAAGACACAACATTCAGAAACTGATTACTGTCCCCGAAGTAGCAGCTGCAGCTTTGTACATTCAGATTCATTGGCCTCCATCTTTATTCTTGGAGCAGTAATTTGTTAAACCTCTTGATAAAGTTTAATTCATCTTCGGTTCCCTAAATTCAGACACCATGCATCAGTCACCCTGTCATAATGATAACAGCAACACAGGTCTGTCGGTCAGTCCACTATTTTAATCCAGACTGAACCATCTCATATCATACTCTACCATTTATTACCACTTCATAAACAGCGTGTGTGTGTGTGTGTGTGTGTGTGTGTGTGTGTGTGTGTGTGTGTGTGTGTGTGTGTGTGTGTGTGTATTCAGGTCTGCATTAAATAGTCATATTGTTTTTATATTCATGCTTATATTCATCCATTTTATACTTTACTATATATTTTGTGTGTAGTCTTATATATAAATATAAATATGCTGTGCAAATGTTTCTGCTGCCTGTTGATTTTATATCGCACAGCTGTGACATTAAAGGCATTCTCCTCTTTTCTATTCTATCTATTCTACTGTAAGATGAACTGTAATGACTCTAGTCTTCCCTTCACTTTTCATCTAGCGCCATCATCAGGTCAGAATCTACCAAATACCTGAAAAACTAAAGACAGTTCCATCAGCTTCAGCTGCACTTTTCCTTTACAGCAGTAATATGATCCAGTGTTAGCATGCTAACATGCTAAATGAAATGATGAACTTGGAGAGATCATCAGTTTGTTAGCATCGTCACTGTGTAGCATATTAGCAGGTTGATGTTAGCATTTAGCATGGCTGTAGATTTTTATTCTTGTTATAAGGAAGCAATGTTTTAAGTCACAACTTCAACCTCAGATTCAGAAGGGATTTACATGTAAAAGAAAGTGGAACAGTGATTGTTTACATCACTGATTAGGTGAAGCATCCGTCAGTGGCAGCTAAGCCATATAATATAAACTGTAGCAGTAACATAACGAAATGATTTGTCTTCTCTGCAGCTGCTCCATGGAGAGCGGTCAGTGTCGCTGCCGCAGTCACATGACAGGACGCCAGTGTACACAGGTGGAGTCCGGATATTACTTCATGGCTCTGGATCACTTCCTCTATGAGGCTGAGTTGGCCAAAATGGGACAGGTGAGCCATCATGTATTCTCTATCAACACACATTGGGCTTAAGTATGGAGACATAATTATAAATTAATGAATTAAAAATATATCTCAGGGTTGTATGCTGGAGACCAGGGAGCACCAGGCGGGTCGCCCCGCCTCCTGGACGGGCCTTGGGTTCGCCCGGGTGCCTGAGGGTGGCACTCTGGAGTTCCTCATCAGTGACATCCCCTTCTCCATGGAATATGACTTGCTTGTTCGCTACGAGGCGCAGGTGTGTGCGTTTATTATCTCTGCTGGTGGTAGAGTCCTCAGATCGAAATGAATCACTGAAAGGAATCGTTGAGAGTCTTGTGAAATATGTTTATTCTTTCTCTTGCTGGGAATTAGATGAGCAGATAGATACCACCCATATCTTTTCCAGGAGCTTGTTGACTGAATTTCTTATCCTGGATCAGTGACTCTCCGTTAGCTGCCTGTGACAACAAGACTCCAGAAAGTCACCAACATAATCCTTACATGCAAACATAAAACCACAACTTTTTACCCTTCTCTTTGTAGAGATATAATATATATTTTCAGGAAATAGACTTCCTATTTTCAGTTCAGGCAGCCATTACTTTGTAATTGTCCTCTTCCTCTTTTCATACTCATATTTCATGATCAGTAGCTTTTGGCCGCATATTAACCATACAACACTGATATTGTCCAGATGCCACGGGACTGGGAGGAGGTGCGGATAACAGTGATTCGTCCAGGACCAATTCCTACCAGCAGCCCCTGTGGAAACACCATCCCAGATGATGACAGACTCACTGTCTCGCTGCCAGCTGGAGCAAGGTCTGTGGCTCAAACACACACTCAAACATACTGTGCACAATCACTGAATATAAACTGTGTGCTGATTCTGTTCGCCCCAGGTTTGTGGTCCCTCATCAGCCTGTGTGTCTGGAGAGAGGTGTGACTTACAGCCTGCGCTTTGAGTTCACACGCTATCAGGATGCCAACAGTATCCTCAACGGAGCGGCCAACGCTATCGTCCTTGTGGACTCAGTGAGATTCATTTTCCATCTGAGTCACGAATAAATTGTAGTTTGTAGTCACACACATATTTATTTCCCTCCTCTCCTTTTCATAAATCCCTGTGGTTCTTCTCCAGATCGCCTTGATGCCACGTCACTCCTCCATGGAGATGTTCAACGCAGGCGATCCGGCCTCGAACACCAGGAGACAGACCTACGAGCGATACCGCTGCCACGAGGGGGCGAAGAGTGTGACCCGCCCACTGATGAGTGACACCTGTTCCAAGCTAATCACCAGCATGTCAGCCATCATAAATGACGGCGCTCTGCGTGAGTGAGAAAAGGGCTTATTAAAGTGCTTCTGAATGATGTTTGTGTTGTTTACAGCGCAGGAGGCTGCAGGGTCACATGATCCTTTCCCTGACGTCTGACTACCGTTAGAGGTTTATGGGATCAGTGAAGTTAACATTATTAATTATATTTTTTTTCATGTATTTGTTCACTGATGCTTTTCTCCTCTGCATTAGCATCAACTTGATATTAGAAGATATGGTATTTATTTATTTATTTATTGTGTTTCAAACACTCAGCAAAGACTGTTAGTAATTTACCTGGAGCCAGAAAGATAAGTTCCACACTGATAAACAGTTCTTCGATTCAAACAGAGGCTCTTAAAAGCTGAGCCCCATCAGCACTCTGTAGGTTAGTCCATGTCATGATTCAAGTCATGGAGTAATGTATGGAGTGCTGTGGTTACAGAAACACACACTGTGAGTTTTAACGGTCTGGTCGTTTACTGTCACCACAACCAGACCCATGAAAGACATGAAGGAGCTAATGCTAGCTGGACTCCCTCCTTTGTATAATGCAGGACCAATAGTTAGTAACACCTCTGGGGAATGGTTGAAAATTGTTGAAAATGTCTCAGTGTTCCTGGACATACAGTAGTGCAGCCAATAGCATAGCACAGATGTTGGTAGCATGTTTCTTAACAACACTGGGTCTCAGTTTAAGAGGCTTAAGGTTTAGATGCTTCCTCCACAATTACAATCGACACATTTAAAACTAGGCACAATATATTTTCTTACACAAACAGTGAGGAGAATTGAAATTTCAGTTTGACTTTAAGCTGTGAAGGTAATAGTAATTATTCATACAGATATTTTCAGTCGTCAGCCTTTCTTGGTTCCTGGACGGTGTCAATGTGCAGGATGTTCACAGGTGTTAGGTTTCAGTGACTTGATGCCTGTTTTTCTCTGTCTTCCTCCAGCTTGTAATTGCGACCCTCAGGGGTCCGTCAGCTCCATGTGTGACGTCCGCGGGGGTCAGTGTCGCTGCAAGCCCAATGTGATTGGCCGACGCTGTGACCAGTGTGCTCCGGGAACTTACGGCTTTGGGCCTTCAGGCTGCGTGGGTGAGAAACCCAGATACAGCTGTAGTTTTAAAACTCGGCGCCTTTTCAGTTTCACTTGAAACCAAGACCTGTTTAGGTTGCATATTGTTTGATGTAACATAACAACACTTTCCATATTTTTACACTCAGTTTATTTGTTTTTTCCTTCGTATGTTTAAACCCTCCATGGAAGGTCTCAGTAAGGCCTTTGCTAAGGTTCAGACATGCAAAACTAATAAAGCAATTTCACAGAATTCTTGGAGCTCAAATGTGACTATTTATGCTCCGTTTTATTCTTATATTTTATTCTCTCATTTTATCTTTAATTCTGTTACCAACATAAGTCTGAGGAGTATGCTGAGTTTCCATATTCAGTCATGTGCGTTCATTTTGATGAGTTAGCATCTACGCTTCTGGCGCCCTCTACTGTCTCTCAGTGCACAACA
Organism: Seriola dumerili; assembly: GCF_002260705.1. Classification (NCBI taxonomy): domain Eukaryota; kingdom Metazoa; phylum Chordata; class Actinopteri; order Carangiformes; family Carangidae; genus Seriola; species Seriola dumerili. The sequence continues at coordinate 296,161 of NW_019174709.1, read as the reverse complement.
GCAAGTTCAAAATGAATTAAAATTCATTTGTAAAAATTCATTCATTCAGTATTTATTTTCTATCCCTCTTTCCTTTTTCTCCCTTTGATTCCTTCGCGTCTTCACTTCATCTCCTCCCATCATCCTCTCCTCCTTCCTAAACCTCCGTCTGTCCAGCCTGCGGTTGCAGCTTGGAGGGATCTGTGACTCGACTCTGTGACAAGTTCACTGGTCAGTGCCAGTGCCGTCCGGGAGCGTTTGGTCAGCGCTGCGACGGATGCCAGGCGGGTCACTGGGGCTTCCCCAGCTGCCGGCCGTGCCAGTGTAATGGACACGCAGACCAGTGTGACCAGAGGAATGGAGCCTGCATCAACTGCAGGGACAACACAGGAGGAGACAAGTGTGACAGGTGACGATCGAAGTATGAGGCTGATGGAGCTGCATGGGATCATGTGTAAACATAAGATACTGGTTTGGTTTGGTTAATGTGTTATGTGTTATGTGTATGTTAGTTCTGTAATAAACAACATACACATAACACACATGAGATGAGATAAATACATGTTTTGTGTAGAACTGGAGCATCACAATAACAGCACAGGCTGCTGATCTTCTGCTACATACAGATTTAAGTGAAACTTGTGACATGCAGAGTTAATTTAAGAAGGTGTTACTCATTATACAAATATTAATTTGTTTCTCACATCATCTGGTTCTGTTCCAACTTTTAGATCCTGTACATTTGAAATCATCACTCAAACATCAGTAAATAAACTGTTTCCTTGCCAATTAGGCATTTATACACATTAACATTATTGTACTGTACTTAAATTGACTTTTTTACCGTGATAAAAAAAGTGTAATCTTAGTATAACATTTTCTTTCAACCAACTTTGAAACTTTGAAAGTTTTTAGACAGGTGTTAGTTGACTCATTTTTAAGCTATATGGATATGAGAAAACTAACACTTGAGTATTACTCAGTTAAAACAGTATCACCTGTAACTGTGCTGTTTACCTGAGCTAACTCATTTGTCATCTCTGTAGGTGTGCCAATGGTTACTATGGTAATCCAATTCTGGGCATAGCATCCAGCGGTCAATGTCGTCCGTGCCCCTGTCCGGACGGGCCCAACAGTGGCCGTCACTTTGCTGCATCTTGTTACCAGGACAACCGTAACAGACAAATTATCTGCAACTGTAACCAGGGCTACACAGGTAAACTTCAGATTATCATTGTAATATTTCTCTGTTTCTATTATCTCCATCTTTCTTTCCTGTTCCACCGATGCTTGATGTTTCCCCTGTTCATCATCAGCAGGAGACGCTGATAACTGATTGATTTTCTCCAGAACCAGTGACCCGTTGAAAACCCGTCAAACCTCTTCCACACCTGAACAGATGCATGAGAATGCTGCTTCATGGTGCTACTCTTGATGATGCACATTGTTTCAGTGTTTGAGCTCTCAAACATTTAATACAAAACCTTATTGGAGTCAAAGAATTGTTTCTGTGATGTGGCACCACAGGCCTCACTTAAAGCTGAAAGATAGATTTTATATATAAAAAAAAGAAAAAGCAAATAATGACATTTCACCTCACTTTGTTTTAGCTGATGTTACAGTAAAGATAATCTCAGTGGTTGATAACTCCAATCTTATAAAGGATGCAACTCAAATGAGGTAAGAATGATTTTTGTCAGCAGGCTCTGGTGAATGGTAACCTGTGTTATTTCCTCCCTCCCCTGTATTACTGTCGCAGGGATTGTTAAACGCTCCGGGGTGACCATTTTTAAGCGTGAGTAATTATGGTTGACCCCAGTCCCTTCCCCTCCTCCTCCTCCTCCTCCTCCCCCTCCCTCTCCATTTTCCACCAACCCTCCACTTTACCGATCCTACTCATGCATGGCTTCAGCACCTCTCCCGTCAGCGGTGCTGTGCCACAGTGCACTCCTGCCCATAATGTCAAACATTTTCAAATGACATGCCTCTCTGTGACTCTCTGTGTTTTACATGACACTAAAGGGTGAAGTAAGTGTCCATAAAATGATATGAAAATGGTTTTACAAGTGGTTAAATGATTTCAAAACAAGATTTGAACCAGGTCTGTTCATCTTTATCTGAAGGTGTGGTTGAGAGCTCAGTTCATAGAATAGATATATATACTGATATATTCACAGCCGAGACCTTCACACTGATGTCACTTCTTTATCCAGTCTGGCTTCTTTTCAGATGAGGCACAATGGATGCCACTGACCCTCAGGTCTTCACTGTATCATTTTGACCTGTCTGTTAGATTAAGCAACCAGGCGCTGACTTTCAAAAGTACAGGAAACTGGATGTAGTTCACCTGAAAAATTCCCTTTGCTCCTTCTCTTTCCATCCTGCCCTCCATTCAACTCTCCCTTTTTTTGAATTGTCCCTGTACTTCAACCTTTGCTCTTTGCTTTACCTCCCTCCACCTTCTCATTCTTTCTATCTCTAACTTCCTCCTATTCCTGCTAGAGCCAAATATGTACCATATATACCATATGTGTATATGTGTGTGTGTAAGCAGTAGTGCAGTGCAGATGCAGCCAAACATAATGCACAAACAGCGTGGGATAATATTGTGTAAACCAGGAGGTGTCTGTAATGCTTACGTTGGTCTCTGTGGAGTTTCCTCATGTCAAAAACTTGAAATTTAAATGACTGCTGACTAATAGTCTGTTATCATGTAGTATATAATAACGTGTTACATATAATCCACTGAGGGTGTGATGGCAAACACAGTTAACTAATGAGAGCTGGTTAATCAAACCTCACTGAGTGATGATGAGTAACAAACTGATTTTTAGCAACATACTGTATTAATATAATAATGTTCACGCTTTGCAGAGATGGTTTAAGCCAAGTCTTGGACACACATGTTTTTTTTCAATGGACATGTCCATTAAAAACATTTAAGTCCCAGTCTGGGATTTGGCTAAATCTTGTTGTATGAGGAGGGGCCTCATTACTTTTGAGTACCTGTTGAGTCTACTGCTGTAAATTCACACTTCCTGCTTCCTGCTGTTTTGTACACTTCACCTGTTCTTATTACAGATATATTTCAATTAAAATAAAAGTAGTTATGCTGTTATCATACCTCGTTCCACTGCTCTGTTCTCACTATAACTTTTTACGCTCTTTTCTATTTGCTTTCCCCCCCCCCCCAAACATAGGTGCTCGATGTGACGAATGTGCCCCGGGTTATTATGGCAACCCCTCCCAGCCTGGAGGGCGCTGCCAGCCGTGCCAGTGCAACAACAACATAGACATGTCAGACGTCGATGCATGCGACAGGCAGACTGGAGAGTGCAGGAAGTGCCTCTACAACACCGAAGGCCCCAACTGTGGCATCTGCAAGAGCGGTTACTTCGGGGATGCTTCCCGACGCAACTGCAGGAGTGAGTAACATGTTCCACGAAAAATGTCTACAAAAAGATAAAGCAGTGACTTACATGTTAATATTGTATCATGATGATGGCATGTATTTTTTTTTGCCCCTCAGAGTGCACATGTAACTTCCTGGGTACTGAACGCAGCCAGTGTATGGAGCGTGAGGACTGTGTGTGCCAGCGCGCCACAGGCCAGTGCCAGTGTCTGCCACACGTCATAGGTCTGACATGTGACCACTGCGCCCCCAACCACTGGAACATGGCCAGCGGGAGGGGCTGTGAATCCTGTGGGTGCGACCCCAACAACTCTGTCACCTCCTCATGTAATGAGGTATGGGACTGTTGGTCCTCTGAACACATTGTATTCAGTTTGTGAATACGTACAAATCCTGATTGACACAAACAGAACTGATGTGATTTTCTCACTCTCTATCTTGCAGTTTACCGGCCAGTGTCAATGTCGAGACGGCTTTGGAGGGAAGACCTGCACAGACTGTCAGGAGAACTACTGGGGAGACCCCAGGACACAGTGCAGAGGTTAGAAACATCAAGACTCGCATGTTTTTAGGACATGGTACAGTCGATGTTATGAACATAAAGAAAAGATGACAGGATTCAATGCAAATGTGAAGCGCTCTTGCTGCTCGGGCAGAGAGATGGTTGCAGACAGCTCATCTCTGAACAGTGCAAAAAGCATTGTATGCAAAGAGGCTTATTTCAACAAACACTTAAACCCAGTAAACCCAGTACAACAACCTTGGGATCACTTGAAATATTAGATTTATGATGTACTATATGTATTTACAATTTAGGTTTGCATGGAAAACGTCTGCTGAGAACAGTAACACGACTGCACAGTGAAATCCATGAGGTTTTTAGTGAAACTGACAACAACTGTGGCCTTACAGTGGCATTATAATCAATAAAAGACACACACACTTTTTTGCATTTCACACTGACATAGAAGTGCAAACAAATTTGATTTTTATTTCATTATAAACAAGGTCCCTTTGTTCCACATTCACTGTACGCTCCCTCCTTCTGTTTTTTTGCCCCCTCCAGCTTGTGACTGTGACTGGCGTGGCATTGAAACCTCTCAGTGCAACCGCGTGACGGGCCACTGCGTTTGCCAGCAGGGGGTGTCAGGTGTTCGCTGTGATCAGTGTGCCAGAGGCTTCTCTGGCCAGTTCCCCAACTGTCAGCCCTGTCACCAGTGCTTTGGGGACTGGGATCGCATTGTGCAGGTGCGGTTGAGAACAGAGGGTGTAATCTTTATTGAGTTATAGGAATGCCATAAAACATAATACATCTGTAAAAGAATAAGAAAATAAATGTGGAAATATAATGAGGAATAAATAAAATATACGAATAGTAAGACAAAAATAAAAGAATAGTTATAAGCATTTAAATTTATTATTTTATTTATTTATTTATATACTGTATATATATATATATATATATATATAAAAAATTGTTTTACATATATATATTTTACATATATATATATATATATGTCAAATGTTATTTATGTTTGTTTTATTTTATTCCTTTTATTTTTTATTTTTCCCAATTGCTTTTGCTGTCATGTCTGGCACTCCGCAATATTTGCCACACCATCCTCTAAACATAGTTCAATTCAAAACTTTCATCCACATACTGTGCACGTGTTAAAGGAACTTGCTGGAGAGGATAAAAGTGGATAACAGCAGCAGAACATGTGAAATACTGAATAGGTCAGTTTATAATCTTACTTTTCACATTGTTGTCTCATTTCCAGGACCTGGCAGTGCGTACCAAGGCTCTGGCAGAGCGTGCCCATGAGATTCAGACCACTGGGCTTACTGGGGCCTATGAAAAGGCCTTCAGAGACCTGGAGGAGAAACTGGCACAAGCTCAGGGAATTGTTAACGCACGCAATGCCACCGCTGCAGCCGTAGCTACCCTAATGGAGCTTATTGAAGATCTTAGGTACAGGCTGTTACATTCCACTGCATTTTAACTGTTCTCTATGTAAACATATTCATCTCCAGTCATTTTCTCTGTCCACAGATTTATTCAGTTTTGTCCCAGAAAGTGAATTTTCAATCATATCAGTGTCACGGTTTAGATTCCCCAACGACTGCTTGTCTCGTCCCACAGAGCGCAGATCAGTGATACCACTGACACCCTGAACCGCCTGGAAGGAGACCTAACCATCGTACAGGACAGCAACTCTGAGGCAAGCAAGGAGCTGAGTGCTCTGGAGAGAGAGGCTAAAGAACTAAACCTCACTTCAGAGCAGCTACACCGCCAGCTGGATATCCTCAAGAACTCCAACTTCCTAGGTGAGAGGACGGGGAGTATAGAGTTGTTTCCTTTAACTGCCCATAGTTTCATTTCATTTAAACTTTGTCTTCCTATTTCCATCCCTGAGTCAAGAATCCATAGTCCCGAACAATCCTCAGACTTACTCCAACATTTCTTTGAGTCGATGCAGCACTTGAAAATGTACTTGTCTCTGCCCCCCCCCCCCTCCTCCAGGTGCGTATGACAGCATCCGTAGCTCCTACAACAAGTCTTGTGATGCTGAGCGGCGTGCCAACGAATCAACAACCACCAGGCCCAGCACAGTCAGTCAATCAGCGGACACCCGCCGCCGCACCGAGCGCCTTATCAACGCCAAGAAGGACGACTTCAACCGTAAAAACGCAGCCAACAAACGTGCGCTGGGAGACCTGAACACCAAGGCACAGGGCCTGGACATGAAGAAGATCAATGAGAAGGTTTGATCTTATTCTTTAATCTTTGTAGCAGCCCGATTGAAATATGATGTGATCCATGTATACAGAGATTAGATTTGCCACCAAGAACTTGCACTGAAGTAATTACAGAAGTGGTTAAATTGACGGACAGATGAGAAAAAGTCGCATTGTGGAGTTGTGAGGACAGCAGAGGAGTGATTATAAATAATGCTTATAATATCCACACAAATACTACCACATGTATACCTGTCCCAACAGGTGTGTGGTGCCCCGGGTGATGCTCCCTGTGCCGAAAGCCCTTGTGGGGGTGCGGGTTGCCGTGACGATGAGGGAAACCGTCACTGCGGAGGCCTGAACTGCAATGGCGCTGTGGCAGTAGCTGACAATGCGCTGGAGAGAGCCAGACACGCAGAGAAGGAGCTGAACAAAGCTATGGGAGAGGTGGAGGGACTCTTTACTAAGGTATGTGCTACAGCCACTGAGAACAGTTAGACTTTTAGACTTCAGCTGTTTCAGATATATAGCAGTGCAGCTGCATTCTGGGAAATATGTGCACTTAGACAAAATAGATTTGAGTGAAAAAGGACACAATAAAAAAATCTTCTTTGGACTGTTAAGTAACTAAAGGTGAAGAGAAGATAAGATAGCAGCTATGGTGAATGAGTTCCATCTGTTAGCCCTTTGTGTCTTCTATCAGCATTTCCTCCTTTCCCTTCAGGTGGCAGAGGCCAAGACCAAGGCAGAGGAGGCCAAAGGTAAAGCCCAGGCAGCTCTGGACAAAGCCACAGCCACCAAAAACAAAGTGGAGCGCTCCAACAATGACCTGAGAGACCTCATCAAACAGATCAGAGAATTCCTCACCCGTGAGTCTTCGATAAGTTCCATTTCATAAGCTTACTAACAACACATGTAAGAATCATGTCGCCTGTTAATCGACCCATCTGTTTCTCATATCCATCACAGAGGAAGGAGCAGATCCAGACAGTATTGAGGCAGTGGCGAACCGCGTTCTGGAGCTCTCCATCCCTGCCTCGCCCCTCCAGATCAGGCATCTTGCTGATGAAATCAAAGAGCGGGTTCGCAGCCTTTCGAATGTTGACGCCATCCTGCAGCAGACGCAGGACGATGTCCGCAAGGCCGAGCGACTGCTGCTGGACGCCAAGAGGGCGAGGTAGTTAGAACAGAGTCAGACTTTAAAACAAATGCATTGGTTTAGGAATAGAGTATTCTGTGTTTATTTCATCCTCTCTAAAGTCACAGCTTTTCCCTATCACTGTGTTGTTGTTGTTAAGGCATCGTGCTGAGGGGGTAAAGACCACAGCGGAGACAGTGAAACAGGCCTTGGTGGATGCTAAGACTGCCCAGACATCAGCAGAGAAGGCCATAGCAAAAGCCAAAGCTGACATTGACATGACGGAGGCCCGACTGGCACAGGTAAACCCCCAAAAACCTGAAACACAACACCCTGTTCGAGAGTCACATCGCAGTACAATACATTTTCAGTTTTAGCTTTAAAAACCTTGAGTGGAAATGAGTGAAACTTGGGGGGGGGAGTCTTTAGTAAGTAAACTGTGGTGTAGATGAAGCTACTCACAAGCATCTACTTAAGAGTCATAGAAAAATAGCAGCAGATGAAAACATCAGATCTGTCTGTGTGAAACAATGAAGAGACTGAAACTTTTCTCGAATTAGTACATCAAAGAAAAAACTGAAATGTTTCCATCATATTTTCTACACTGTTGTTCATCAGTTGAGGTTTGACTGGAGCTTTTAATTACCTTATCTCATTATGACCTCTTCTTCTGCAGAGGTCTAACGGCACTCAACTGGAAAATTGGCACCACAACTGTTTATGCAACTGTTTATCTTGACGTGTTCAACTCCTAATATTCACATGAATTAATTTGTTAACTAATTGAAACACATTAATTTGCATTTTGTTTTGCTGATTTTCTGGAAGCTGGCCAGGTGGTCAGATTTTTCTTGCAGAACATTTTCTTCACTGGACCAAAAAATAAATCATCAGTTTTTATGTGATCATGTACCGAACCTGTTGCCATCCCCGGAGCCAGATATCTTCTTTAGGAGTTGGTGGAGAGTAAAACAGATGTTAAAATAGCATAAAGTAGCAGTAGTATTTTGCCTTTCAAATGAAAGCTTAGGTTGCTCCCGTAGACTGTAAATAAAGTTTCCGAAGAGCGGTTTTGAAGCTCAAAGTGGGCTGCTCTGCTGTCGCCATCTCGACCTCCCGGGTAATCCAAAAATGGGCAGAGGAGGGGAGTGTGTGTGGAGCCAACACTTCTGTGAATTCATACGTTCACCTACGTGTCACGCAAAGCGGCCTCACCCTCAGTCATGCATAACTATTACTAGTATTATATATTTAAGAGTTATATAAAAAGTTGAAGTTGGAGCAGGAAATTAGCTCTAGAGACCAAAACCATTTATTGTACCAGGCTGTAAACATGTTTATTTCTATGGGGATTGACTCACTTTTGGTGTGAAAAAATCTGTGATTCCTCTAAAATACTGTGCGTTCAGAACACACACACACACACACGGGTTATTTCATCAACATTTAGGACTCTGCTTTTCTTTTTTAAATCAGACCTTGGCTCATAACGACCACACAAACCTTGTAATGATGTTGTTTCAGAAGGATCAGAATACACTTTGCTTGTGCGTGCTCTCCTTAGATCGAGTCAGAGACGTACAACAGTGAGAAGGACCTGAATGATGCCATGGATCGCCTGGGCACACTGGGACAGGAGATCAATGCCCTGAAGACCAAACGTGCCAACAACAGCATGGCAGCGGCCCGAGCCGAGGAGACAGCCACCATGGCACGAGACAAGGCCAACGAAGCCAAGCAGGTGTGTGTGTGTGTGTGTGTGTGTGTGTGTCTCATTAAAAGTGTATACGGCTATTATAGAAAACCCTTCTTCCTGTCTTGATGCCCAGATTCTAGATGGCCAGCTGACAGATAAATACCATGAAGTGCAGCAGCGGGTTGACACCAAGGCCAAAGCTGTGCAGGACGCCAAGAAAAGGGCTGAGAGCCTCAGAGATGAAGCAAAGGAACTACTGAGAGACGCCCAGAACAAGCTGCAGAGACTAGCAGGTACTTAATAACATCTGTGTGTGTCTCTGTGTGTGTGTGTTTATGTGTCTATGACGACAGATACAGAGGTTTAAGGGGAGTGGATGTGTTTGTTGGAAGGACATTATGGGTTTTTTTAATTTGAGAGAAAACCCATTAAATCTCTTTTACAACATTGAAAGTGACGATACTTACAGTCTCGGCGTTGTGTAGAAGACAGTGTTGAAGGAACAGCTGGCAGTTGACTGGTTGACTCCAACGAGGAGACACAGACAGGCCCGGTCTAAAGAAACCTATTCAGTCCAAAAGAAAACCATAATCATAGGAAACTGAAAATACTAATGAGTGAACTGTAGCCCAGTTCAGTAACCATTATAAATATGAATTAATACACATAGATAATCATTCTGTAAGTCAATATAGTTACTTTCTCTCTCAGATAGGATCTACATTAATATATTAATATTTATAGATTTTCATTCGACAGTCACACACTCACCTGGGGGATAGAAGCCCGCCCGGTCTGGCTTGTTGCCCTGGTAATAGACTTTATATAGTTGCATTATTACCTTGGATACTGTGTAACCTACCGCTAAATATGAGATACAAATGACAAACATGAACACTTTACAACAAACAAATAAAGATAAAATTGCAAGAATTAATTTTATATTATAAGATTTTGCAATTATATATATATATATAGTAACCATTTAAAGGTTTTTAATGTTACATGCCAGAGGCCCATGTTACACCAGCACCACATGCTATTGCCTGGCCTGTGTAACCACTCCTGATATTCCCTGTTGTCACAGAGCTGGAAAAAAACTATGAGGAGAACCAGAGGAGGTTGGAGGGGAAAGCTCGCCAGCTGGACGGCTTGGAGGACAAAATGAGAGCCATCCTCAATGACATCAACAAACAGATCCAGATCTACAACACGTGCCAGTAACTCACCTCTACATGTCGTATGGAAACGGGTCCATCATTGTGTTGTTCTGCCATTTCCTTCACATACAGAAAACTGTCAACGGACTTTGAGGAAATAAAAAAAAAAGAGAAAGCTGGGGTAGTTATTTTATCACACAGCAAGTGAATTTGCATATTTATGGTCCAAATTGTCTTGTGACTATTTAAAAATTGTTGCTACCATATTGAGATATATGAACATACCCATGACTGAATATCTATCTATATATAGATATATCTATATATATTTATCTATATATAGATATATATATAAAAATCTATTAAATTTGTATTTTGAATTTGAAAAACAAAAATTAAGTTTTAGAAAAGTCAGTAATACATACATTTGGGTGAAAATAATGATTTGAAAAGAAGCTGTAGTTTAAATGTTTATTGTTTGGGTTTTTTCTTCTTCTTACATTGAGTGACAGCTGTATAATCACTACGTCATTATTATTTTCTCCAGTTTTTCTATGAACTCTGTTACTACTGGAAGTATTCTGAGCTGTGCTCATCACAAGGGGACGTCATTTAAATTGCACTAGACTGTCTTTTTGCAGCAGGAAACACAACAACCTTTGGGTGCATGAGGACATAACATCAGAGTGACAATCTGTTCAAATTTATTTTTTGGTACAAATCATTACAAATATTTTAATTTGTTGTATTTTCAAATAAGCCACAAAACAGAGACAAGTGTATAGATGCTGGAGTCTAGTCTCTGCGTAGCTTTGAGCACATGGCTTTTCAGTGAGGATTAAGAGATGAACTGGGTTATCGCATTCATGTGGATTTTATATTTAGGATCTTCAGATAAAAATTACACCTACTCTGGTGCTAGGAATTGTTTTTGAATCACATCTTGCCTTTATACAAATAAGAGGGAAACAAATGGTATGATCTGGCCATTTTGTGTGGAAAATGAAATGAACTGTTTGACTTGCTAAGCCAAGAGATAAAAACCTGCCCACAACCACCTCTGCCTGCAGTAGGAGGATGGCTGTACATTGGTAGTATAGAAATAATGTAGAGAGCAGTGTAAGCTAACAGCGTATACAGTATGTTAGCAGCACGACTCAGAAAGACATGGTGGTTTAGCTGAGTCTGACGTGTTCTGAAGAGGTCGCTGTACAGAGGATAAACCAGTGTGATTTAAGTTTGATTTAGCTTTTCTTGCTAAAAAGCTAGATGAGAAGATTCATACCACGTTCAAAATGAAGCTGGATCCAGGAGATGGTTGTCTTAGCTTATCATAAAGACTGAAGACAGGGAGAAACAGCTAGCCTGGCAATGTCCACAGCTAAACAATCAGCCTACCAGCGCCTGTCAAACTCACTAATGAACACATTCGCCAGGAAAGACTTGAGCAAGACACTGTTCCTGGCCAAGAAATAGATTAACTATTCCTTTACCGGGATTCATTTTGTGAATGCCAAACCCATGATCCACAGATTGAGTGTTTTGATTATGAAATATACTGTGATGGGATATTTACAAGCTGCAGCAATTGTTGCGTCACTGACACGACATAGTATTCTACAGTATGTACAGTGTTGAATTGTGCCTTATACTGTGCCAGTATCTTGGACATTTACTCATGTAGTGTTTGCATGACAATGTGTGTTTTAGGAAACATAACAAACCAAAAAACTAACTTGGTTCACATATTTTCCCCCAGCCTGCCTATCAGCCGGCAGCTACGTGATTTTGATAACTAACTGCCAAAGCAAAAAAAAAAAAAAAACAACCAAAAAAGAATTTTGTGTAAAGTTTTACACTGTACAGTTTTGTGAATAAAGCTTAAATGACTTAACATTTCTCTTTGTTGTAGTAACTTCTTTGAGCATCACCATCATCAGTTAGAATTCAGATCACACTTTCTGATCATATGAAAAGTTTCTATGCTTGACACTCTCCCATTTTGTGACCTTGCTGTCTTGTGGTCTGAATGTGTATGTGTTCACCCTGCAGGGTCTGCAGGTCTATAAGATGTTGCATTTCTATTTTTGTGTTCTGCACGGGTGCTATGGTGTACTGTTGTAAGACCTTGATGTGCCCTTTGGCAGAATCTGCATCTCTGCAGACTCTGCAGCTGTCTGTTACCCTAAGATTCAGACATCAGATACACAGATCAGATAGGCGCTTGACTTGTGATAGTCTAGTTTTCATTTCTCTTCTTTATCTTCTCTACATATTCAATGACAACTACTTCTGCAAATAATGGATTTATTTGTAAACACTACATAAACAAATGAATATTGATATATATTTTTTGAGTAATCAGCCAACAGTTTTGTGATTATTTCTCAGGATGTTCTTGGTGTGTAGCCACCGCTACTGTCAACATCGTGTTAGTCAGGGAATGACAGACCACAGGGTGCCATATGGGACAAGACCCTTGTCTAAAAATAGTAAGGGTCTTGATTGGGGATATAGACCCATATAAAGAACTGACTTATAAGTACCACTAAATGTTGACTGTGGTGGATCTGGGATCCCATCCTGACCAGAGCTCCAGAAACCAACCAGCATTCCTACACTTGAATATGATCCTGCCCCAGGTGTGCTGTGTATCTCTTGGTGCTAATTTAAAATATTGATTTATTTATAAATATGCATCAAAGGGGCATATTATAAACTAAAATATTAAAGTTTCATTAAATGCAAATAACACATACATTTAAGTTGCTGCAGTCTTGCTTTATAATCCTGGTTTGATAAATAGACTATAGCACATCATATACTGTAGTGCATCTTCCCATGTTTGCAAACTAAATCTGTTGTTTCAGCCTGGTTTTAATGTACTGTACAAACTGAGAGAGAGGGAGAGAGAGACAGAGAGACAGAGAGAGAGAGAGAGAGAGAGAGAGAGAGAGAGAGAGAGGTAAAGGAAGAGCTACAGATCACGTGAATGCGCAAGCCAGGAAGTGGTCGATGCGCGCACTCATTTCAGGTTTGGCCGGACAGTAGAGTGTTTTGTTAAAAGTAGGACTCAGCCCGCATAGGCCGAATGACAGCAACAAACTGAACAGTTTTTTTTTTTTACTGTTGTCTTTTGTTTGAATTTCGGAAATAAGTAGCGTTAAGTTTCCAGAAATGGGTCCCGGATAAAGGAAAGAATATTCCAGAAACACCGTGGACTACGGGGTTTCGAGTGCGGGCAGGAGCACAGCGGCCCACGGCCGTGAAGGAGCTTAGCAGCCGGTAGTAGCAGAAGGAGTCGCCGGCCATTGTGTGTCAGGAACGGAATTCCCATCATATTGAAGCCCCGTAAGTCTCCCGTTTTTGTGTCAGTATCCATTGGGCCTTTTAATCTCAGACGGGCGGCTGGTGTCAGGAGATGTCATGTTGTGGTGTTTGCGTAAAATAGGTAACCATATCAACCCGTTCTTGTTAGCTAGCGTTAGCCTATGTGTGGCTAATGACATTAGATGTTCGAAGACTGTAGGAGCGTTGGATTGTTTGACTTGTCTTGCGCTCTGCTGGAATACACGGGTAGGAGTTAAGGTGTTAGTGGTCCTTCTGATTAACTGTAGCCTTATAATGCTATTTGACAGTATGAGGTATTATTATGGCTGGATAATTTCAGTCAGTGTAGCCAGTACGGTTGAATTAGCTACAGTATATAATATTAAGTAAACCCCCGAACCACTGTCCACGAATTGTGTTGTCCCACGCTGCCCAATGTGTGTACCGGGTACATTAAAGTAACGTGCTAATGTTACTGAGTAAAGGTTATTTGCTTATTCCAGTAAATTGGGTTGACAAAACATAATCTTCGGAAAATAACGTCATCTTGGCAGTATAAACTGGAGGAGCGTATAGTTCATAATGACAGGCACATGACAGCCTCCAACACGTGTGTCTTAAAATAAACGAACCTCCTGCAGTCGGCTGGCTAACTTGCCCGTTACCAAGCTAACAACTCCGGGCACGGGAAGCTGCATTGTTAAGCTTGCTTACTAGCTTAATGAACACCACCCGAGTTTTTAGTAGATGTGCTGTGTTAAACGCCGAATAAAATGGCTGATTTAGCTGTTGTCCTTTGTTTGTCATTTGACTGTCCAAGCTAGCAACTCGTTGTTGCTATGCTAAGGAAACGAGGCAAGGCTCAACGTCGGTTTCGTTCGGCTAACGTTATGTACAGCCATATGCTTCTTCCTGTAAGACAATGTCCAAGTATTGTTTGGCCTTGTTATTTATAACCTAAAATAAAAAATAAATAGTTTAAAAGCAGTGAACTACACTCCTTTCCTGTGTGTGTGTGTGTGCGCGTGTGTGTGCGCGTGCGCTTGCGTTTGTATGATGCAAACATTGCAAACACTATTATGTTTACCTGGGTTGTTTCACATTACACTGTTTGACCCTGAACACAGCGCGCATACTGATGCCAAGCAATCATGTAGATTACCATCAGTTTCTGGTCATGATTATTAAGTGTCTCTCTGCCTTCTGCCTTAGGTCCCCATCCCTTACTAGCCTTCCTGATTCTGTTCTGGGAGAGTTCAGACCAGTATCATCGCCAAGATAGCCGGGCCAGGCAGGAAGAGGCACACCTCAGATCCAGACCCCAGCAGCGGTAGTGATTCCGGCGACGGGCGGCCTGTTAGTGCCAAGTGCCTGAAGATGGCCAGCAGCGGTGGTAGCGAGACAGTGGGCCGTCGCGGTGGGGCTCAGCAGAGAGGAGGCAGCGGGAGGGACAGCAGCTCAGACCTGTCCTCCAGTACCAGTAAGAAGAAGCAGAAGGACAGGGCCAATCAGGAGAGCAGAGAGGCCAAGAGGGCAGCAGCAGCTGCTGCTTCAGCAGATGGGGTCATTGCAGAAGTCAAGAAAGGTAAGGACTAATAAAACAGTTGCTATTGATTCATTTGCAGATCATGTGTCAGGTTAAAATATTATTAAAAAAATTAAATTGGAATAACACATTATAACCACACTGCAGTATACATACAGTATTGTAGTATCTTCCAAACTAAATGTACATTATGCAAATATAGAAGTTCATTTCAGTTAAATTGCAGTGTATAGACCTATTTGACAATTGCAGCACACCTGTAACTGAGAAGCTGAGTGTATTTTGTTGTTCACTTAGAGGTATCTGAAATGTCCAGGAACTACCATGAATCCCATCATTATGTTACAGGTGTCCAGTGAAGGTTTCTTGTAAACAAAGATATGTTTACATTCAGTGATTCTCACAATATTGTACAGTGCATATCCTTGAGGTCTCACAAACATAATGAAAGCATGTCCTTCCACATAAAAAAAAATGTAGAAGCTGATTTTTTAACCTTTTACAATTGTGCATTATTTACATCAGTGCATATAAATGTGCAGTCTTTTTCTTCGTATGTTATTGTTACCAGCGTTCAGTTAACAGATTAGTGTAAAAATAACAACAGGAGGATATATTGTGTGTGCCTTTGTGTCTTTGTACATGTGCATGATACAAAGTGGTCAAAATTTCCACGCACAAACCTGCAGGTGAGGCGATTCACATCCTGTCACCAGTGTCATGATGCTGACACTGGCAGCAGGATGCTGATTACTGATTGACAAAGCAAACATAGATTTAAACAAAGCACCGTTTACAAAATCACCTATATAAGTGTTTATGAGGAAAAGAAATGGGTAGAACATGTTTATTAGACCACAAGAACACACAGTGTGTTTTTGTGAGACTGAATATAAACAACTTTTGTTTGTTTACAGGAAATCTCCATAGAAGTCCTTTATAAACAACACACTTTGGTTGTTTAACAACAACTGCTAGTATTTGTTAGCTACTTGCAGAGTAACGAGATTCACTGATGTAATATACCATGCCATATTTGCATAGTACGCAAAGCATTGTCGCATTAGGTTTGTGTATACATCATATAGGTACACTGTTTATTTCTTTATTTTTTAATTGTCATGCATAGGTGGAATATATTCTCTCTCCTGTTGTACTCAAAGCAAAAACATGTCAGTCATGAATATGAAAACTGACACATTGACATATCTGGTGGCTGCTGTAGCTAATAATAATAATAATAATAATAATAATAATGATGATAATAATAATAATATAAATATACAATAATAATAACTTTATTGGTACAGCACTTTTCAAAACATAGTTACAAAGTCCGTTACAGAATAAGATTTAAAAAACTAAACAAAAACAACAGACACATGGATAGAAAACATAGAACATAGGACCTGATAAAACATAATGTGTAATAAAAACAAGCAAAAATAGATGAGCAACAGGTTTACTGCCTTCTGGTAAAAGTAAGTTTTCAGGAGAGATTTAAAAGAGGCTGCTGAGTTTGCTAAGTTCCTCGGGTAGGGAATCCCATAGCAGCGGAACTCAAACAGAAAACACAGTTTCATTTGACAGTTTAGATGTCAGCTCTGACAGATGTTAGATGTTGTCTACCCTTCCAACTTACAGTGTCCGTATATTCAGATGAAGTTGAATTATTAGTTGATTAATCGATTAGCAGATTGACGAAAAATAATTTGGCAGCTACTCTGATCATTGAAGTGTTTTTTAAAGGATAAATGTCAAACATTACCTTGCTCCAGCTTCTCAAATGTTAGGATTTTCTGCTTTTACTTTGTCTAGTGTGAATAAAGTGTAGATTGCAAAAACCTTGCTCCGGGTATAAATACTAGGCTTATAATTTGGCATCATTATCAAAGAAATATATCTAGATAGAGACTGCTGTTATGGATGTGCTGCAGCTATAAAGTGCTGACCACAGTTTTGTTGTCATTCATCCATTCTGTTGTCATACATTTATGATATTAATTATTCTGCATGAGGCATTGAAACATTTAACACCTTTCACTTCAGTTATTTAGGAGTTGGTCTGATCTACAAATAGCAAAGATCAACATTGTGATCAGCAGTAAAAACACATGCAGCCTTGTGTTATTTAGTCCCACTGTTGTTCCTTTGCTGCATGGAAGCTTTTTTGTATGAGCTGGCTGCTTTGTACATACTGTACTTTTCATTTAGTTGTGGGATGTGTCTCATTAAAGGTTTTTTTTTTTGTTTTTGTTTTGAATTTTACATGCTCATGTGCGGCTGTGAGTACAGCTTTCCTCTCTGCTGTTTCATGTCTTTTATTGAAGCGCTTGTGGCTGAATGTGCATTTTATTGTAGGAGGAGGAGGAGGGTTGCCATTCAGAGGTGGACATCTTTTTCTTGTTTTAAAAACACTCCCACACACATTTGACAGTAAGAACATGTCAACATTTCTCGGTTCCAACGTCTTCTTCTAGTGGTAGAGCTCAGTAAACCCTGCTCTGAGTTTTTAGGGATGGAGCTAGAAATTATATTATCTTGCCTGACCTTTTAAGTATTTGAGGGTATTAAAGTGCTCTGCAAAATCCTTGAGAAAGACATGCTTTCCCTTTGCTTTAGGTGTCCATACCAGTTACTATTGCTTGTGTTGCCTAGAAGGAAGAAAACCAGCTCACTTATACATGTTGGTGAAAAACATAACTTCCTCAGCCTTTATTTTTTCCTGCACATAAATCATTAAATTATTGAGATAACATTGCTAATGACTAAATTACTCAAACCTATAATTGAGTTGCTTCATGTGATGGATAGGCCTGACACTGGTTCATCCCTGGAGGCAGATGTGCTCATGTAAGAAATATCACATTTCCTATAAGCCCTTGGCCTGAAAGCCTGTTGGTTCATAACGACACCATCTCACATCCATCCAAAGTCAGTAAAGATGCAAGTAAACAATGCAAAGCAGTTTTTCTTTTCTTTTTGCATGTGTTGCCACTGAGTGTTGTTAAATAGGCTGTAATGTATTAACACCGTAGAGATTTAAACATTATATTAAAGTGACCCACTGGGTAAAAGCAGCCCTCATTTGTGGCTGACCCACCACTCTGTTATAAAATGAGGAATTTGCCACTTGACACCTGTGTGTGGAAAATAAGCTGTGTAGCTTGTGTAACATTTTGAGCATGTGTGAGTTCATGTAACTAACCTATATTTCTTGAACTGGTGTTTTCCAAAGTGTCAACTTAAATTTATAGTAATATATTTAGATCAGAGCTCAAAGTAACGCTTTAATGATACAGATAAGTGACAAGTTAAAGGAAAAATTACAATTAAGCTCTTAACATCCAATCATGCTCTATGGCATATACAAAGATGCTGAAGGCCCAGTTGGTTTTGTATGAAGATGACAGGAAAATATCTAAGTGACTCTGAAAGAGGGTTCATTGTTGGGATACGGATGACAGTAGCTACAGTCACAAAGACGGCTCAACTGCCTGGTGTTTCAATAACAGTGACGTGACATTTGAATTTAGATCTACCGGAAAGATGTCAGTAAATGGGTTTGGAAATTGTGGTCGACAGCGTCTATTTGAGGACCGTGATGCTCGTGCATCGGTGTGATATGTAAGGAAAAACGGGATGTGATCAGACTCAGAAAGAGCCATCCATCGACAGTCACAGAGAGGGATATTATAGTAGGGCTGCAGTGCGTAAACCCCTCACTACAAAGATGAATGCACATTTGAGAGTTCAGTGGTGCAAAAACCAGAGACATTGGTCTACAGAGATGTGGAAAAAAGTGATATGGTCAGATGAGTCATCCTTCACCAGACTGTCGACAAGTGGGCGAGGGCATGTGTGGCGCACACGAGAGGACAGTACAAGCCTGAATGCTTGACCCCTACAGTGCGGGGATCCAGTGGCTGTTATGTTGTGGGGGGGCATTTTGCTGGCATGGTTTGGGTCCCCTTAGTCACAAAGTTGTTCTGATCAACTCTATCCTCTGATGAAACATTTCTATCCTGATGGTCGTCGTCTCTTCCAAGATCAACATTCAATGGATCAATAGTTTGTTGAGTATGAAAATGATGTGAATCATATTCCGTGGCCTTCACAGTCAGTCACTGACGTGTTGCACAGCGCTCTCCGCCACCAGCATCAAAACACCAAATGAGGGAATATCTTTTGGAAGAATGCTGTTCATCCTCCAGCAGAGTCCAGAGACATGGAGAATCAATGCCAAGGGGCGTTGAAGCTGATACGGCACTTCATAATTAACCAGGAGCACCTCCAGTGTGGATACTCGACACTGGATCCATGCATTCTTGTGTGGATACAACATCCTGCTGGATTTGGTCTTTGTTGTCTATGCTGTCTTGCTGAATATCACTAGAGGGCATTTTAAACAATAACCTAGAGTAGATAACTTTTTAGGCAATGAACACCTTTACATGAGAAAACTGGGCTGTGTTTAGATTGACCAGTTCTATGTAATGTTAGTGGATACTCCTTAATTTGCTGGAACTTTACTTTGTTTGGGTGTGTCTATCTTTGTCAAGATGGTTCTGTTTTGAATGTTGGTGTGGTTTCCCACTACACAGTCCATTTGTGTAACAATATTTGTGTTGCTGGCTGTCTCCTGAAGTGCAGTAATTCTGGCTGAGAATCCTAATCTGGGAAGCTTTGTTTGTCAAGGTCATGAGAATGCCCCAACTCTCTCTGTCTCGACACCACCTTCTTTAGTACCTGTCAAACCCCGTTAGTACACATAACTGTGGTTCATTTACTTTGCTATCAGAAGCACTCTTGTCCATGATCAGCTATTGTCAGATAAATAGATAGATAGGTACTTTATATATCCCCTAGGGGAAATTCACGGCTGTTCTTAAAGGTATTAGAAAGGTTTAAGGGATGAGAGTCAAATTGTTGTCATTGTCAATACAGTGAATTTGTCTTATTAGATTTCGTTCAACCACATACTGTGTGTTGCATCTGACAGGTCTTGGTACATTTGAAGTGTAGAGACAAGGCTAGATAAAGACTCAAGCCAATATGATACACTAATACACTAATAGTGTTAAAATGCTGTGTAATTATTGCACTTATTCTAATGAGGCAATCATTTTATTTGGCAGTATAGCAGGCATTTGCCTAAACACATCCTCCAGCCACAATAGTCCCAGACTGACAGTCCTCTTCCCACAGATATCATACAAAACTACTATTTAAAATTGTATGAAAGCATAGGAAGCACAGGAAACCTATGATTAAAGTAAATCTGAGACACTGGGTATATTCTGAATGCAGAGCTATTCAATTGGTGGATATGTCTGTAATTAAACTTGAACATAAATGGTTACATAAGGTGTACTTTGTCTGTTATTGCAATAATAATTATGGTAATAAAAATGAAACAGTACCACTAATACTATTTATTTATTTAAGTTATTTTTTTGGGCTTTTTGTGCCTTTAATGGACAGGACAGCAGAGAGACAGGAAATGGGGAGGCAGAGAGAGCCGGAATGACACGCAGGAAAGGTCCGTCCGAAGCGGGAGTCGAACGGGGTGCCAGCTGTAGCGAGGACTGTCGCCTCTATATATGGGGGCGCCTGCGTAACCCACTGCGCTACACGACGCCCCTCCACTAATACTATTTTATTGAGATTTAATTTTATCGATTATGCTTTCATTATTAATATTTACCTTGAGGTGCAGATAGAAATGGCGAGTCCAATATGTTAATTTTTCTTGTGACATCAATGGACTATAATTATGTGAATCGACTGTATATTTTATTGTTTTCATATCATGATCATGTTGTACCCAGTCAGGAGAGTACACTGTGGCGTGGCTCCACTGGGAATACCACTGCTACCAGCTGGAAGGGATTGGGTGTTGCTTGTGACCTTTTTAGAGCGATTAAGTTAGAGAGAGAGAGAGGGAGGGTGAGAGAGTTAAGGAGTGACAGTGGGAAAGTTAAGGGCTGTCGTCGTCGTTGAAGACTGACTGGAAACACAAGTGTGTGTGTGTGTGTGTGTGTAGGATCCATACGCCAGCAGGGCGTCTGTTGCTCCTTCTGCTTCTTTTTTTGGGATGATTTTTTAGTTTGAATTGTCGCCACAACTTTGAGGTCACTATGAACAATGGTACGTTTGTTTTGTTCTTTCTGTCAGAGTTTCTGCTCTTGATCGTACCCTTAAAGTGTGTGTATGGTTTGGTGGTATGTTTTCTGAGTCAGTAAGTCAATCATTTGCTTTCATGCATTTGTTTACTTGGAATACAGTTTGTGTGGCACACTAATTTTAGATGTCCCGTCTGTGATTGCTGAGTTGACTGTACTGTCTGCTTCACTCTGTGTCTGAGTGCTCTGTGCTGACCCAGTTGAGCACATGAGTGCAATGGTATGGCCTATGTGAGCAGGTGCATTGCAGTGTGTGTGCATGTGTGTTCTCTCAGGGTAGCAGAGGTACAGTATGTTCGCCATTGGTCTTACTGAAAAACTGTTCTTTGTCTGTTGTACTCTGCATTGTTTTTACTCTCTGATTGAATTTTTACCAGATGGGATTCACTTCAAAATGTTTCTGCAGTGTCCATGTAGCTCGGGCAGTGGCCTGTGACTAATATGTATTCTAATGAAAAATGAATGTACTCCAATAATCATGGTGCAAAGTGCATTTTTTTTTTCCAAGTTCCTGCTCTGGTTTTACATCAATGTGACTGTTGGTTCCTTTGGGTTTTTCAGATGTATTTGTGGACTGGAAGCAGAATGTCAATGAAGTGACTGTCAGGCTGCGCTGTGGGGAGGGGGTGCAGAGGATAGAGGACATAAGCACAACCTTCACGGATACACACTGCCATGTTTGCTTCCCAGGTAAGTCATAGTAATGTAAGCATGGAACAAAACACAGAAAATAAAACTGTGAAGCATAAATATAAAGAAGTCTGTTGAATGTTATTAACATGAAATCAGAAAAGAAGAACAGGCACAGTTGTGCATTCGGGTTTAGGCCTTGTTGAACTTTAAACCTATCTTAAGAGATTGCATGTCACCCACATATGTTTTAACTGAAACATATCTTTGTCTGACTTGTATAGCTTGTCTTTTAACCATATATGTTAAGTGTATGAGTCCAGTCTTGCTTCCAATAACATCTGTATGCATGATTTCATCTTTCAGATGGACGGCAGTGGAGCTGCCAGCTGCAGGAGGAAATTGAGGCTTCGTGTAGCAGAGTCCAGTACAAGGAGAAGGGAGGCTTCCTGCACATCATCATGCACAAGAAGATTCCCTTTCACATCTGGCCATCACTTAAGGTGAGTCACATAAGATGATTCTTTCTCCATACATGAGTATATTTGCGTCTTGTTTTTATCTCTTGTATTTTTCATAATATTTTATTATTTCATGAAAATGTGTAATATTAGTTGGGACACAATGAAAAGTAGCATTCAGCCGGTGAACAGGATCTTCAGCCTTTGGTTAAATGATAAAAATGGCTTTGCTTCTGTCTGTGCTGTTTCAGTCAAACAAGAAGGAGAAGGAGAAAGCGGCAGCGCCCACAGAGGCCAAAAATGACAAGGAACCAGAGATGAAGCCTGTTGCATCGGAGTCTTCAGAGAAACCCAAACAACTTCATCCCCAGCCTCCCTCCTCACCTGCACACAGCGAGTCAAGACGCGGAGGCGGCAAAGCTGAGCGGGGTGTCAAGCGCTGTATGAAAAACAAACCAGCATGCGACAAAGCCACCACGGACTCTGTAGGGGCGAAAGGCGGAGCTGGAGAAGGCTCAGCCACCACCAGCAAGCCTGTTCCCGTCACAAAAGCCGAGCAGCAGCCTCAGGAACCCAGTGCCAAGCGCACCATTGTACGGCCGCCCAAGACCACTAAGGAGGGTACATCAGCTGCTGACAGGGACACACACTCTGTCAAGTCTAATAGTAAAGCTCCACACACACACCTGCCCGCTGGTCGGAGCCCGCAGACACAACGCAGGGATGGAAACAACAGAGCAGACAGACTAAGCAGCGGTCAGGAACCGAAACCTGGAGTTGCTGTCGCTGCTGCCAGCCATACCAACAAAACTCAGGTGAGACAAGTCGTCACCTTGTGGTTGGTTATAGCTCCAACTACGTTTCTTTCATGTAACTTGTTAAAATGTATTTATTGAAATTATTTTGCTTAGTTCTTGTTTTTTCATTTACATGAACACTTAATATTAGTTTCTGATTATTAGCTATGGTAGTAGAATTTGCATTTACACAGTTCATTATATTGTTCTATAAAACAAAGGGAAAAAAACAACTATGGTTTATTAAAGATCATTATGTGAAACATTTCCAGAACTGCTGGAGTGCAGAGTGTATTGTTTAACTCCAAAATCTAAAGGTATTCAGTTTATTATCACAGAAGTCTAAGAAAACTAGTAAATATTCACATTTGAGAGTTTGGAGTCAGTCATTTCGGCCTTTTTGAGTAAAACAGTGACTTAAATTATTCATTGTATATTAAAATGCTAATCATGTCAGCTCTAAAACTGTCAGATGTGATTTGTGTTTAATTTTATTCTGTTATAAAATAATGTAATTGACATCATGCTTGTCCATAACCAGTTTAAAATTGTAACTGTAATTATGACTGTCACAAATTAATATTATAGCTGCTATCAATAAATATAGTTCCACTTTTGAATGCCATATGATTTAAGATTATACCGTAATGTTATAATATCTTAATAAGTGTGGGCTCAACTTGCTTACAAGTCATCTTCTCTCAGACTGACTGGTTTGAACCGTGGGAGAACTTCAACAATAAGCGCCTGCATTGTTTTATCTGTTCATGTGGAAACAATAGGAATTGTTGTGGTTATGTTTGGTATAACCTTGTTTTAAACTACACCTTCTACAACTACAGGACTGGAGTTAAATTTATAGAAATAAATCATAATTGGATAATTCCAAATAATTAATTCAAATCATTCAGCACTATGATTTCATAAGGTGGCAGCCGATAACACCATCTGGCCTGTGTGGTCCCTCCCCTTTTCAAGTTTCCCTCCAGCTTAGAAGAGACTTGTGATTTGATTAAACGTTATTGTGAACTGTCAACTAACGACAGTCTTGCAGTTTGTTCACACAACAGCTTGTCTGATTTAGAGGAGTGAACCAGACAAGAGACTGCTTTGTCTGCTGTGTGTAGTGTAATGAGGTGTCATCACAACATCTAGCATCAAAATGCTATGATACCGTGCACGGCCTCGGAGTCAAGTTGTCCACTTTCTTCTTGATAACTGCAGTGAAGAGAGGGAGAAGAGGAGTCATGGAAACCTTACAATCCACTGCTCTTAGATGTTGAGATAATATCAAGGCTTTAGGTGGTGCCTAAAAATTCCTGAAGGATTTACATAACATTTCTTTTCTTTCTTTTGGGTCAGGTGGCAGAGAAACAAACCCAGTCTTCAGACAGGTCTGGAGCAACAGCACCCGGCAATGAAAGCCAACCAGCAGCTCCCATCAGCACCAGTGACTGCCTCAAACCTGTCGACTTCAACAGTGAAGTGGACTCCGCTTATCCTGCAAGACCAGGAGACAGAACAGACTCAGAGCCAGAGAAAAAGCCTGTTGAGCAGGAATCGGAGCAGGATACTCTGATCTGCCAGCAGCTTGGATCAAAAGAGACGGTACCAGCACCAACTGTTGGCATGGTTGCCAAACAAGGCCTGGCACCCGATGTAGCCCAGAGGCAGGGCAGCTGTGACGGAGAGGAGAAGCGGGACCAGTCCAAGGAGGAGCCCTCTCTGGAAATTAAACAACAGGAAGGTGTGTTGAAGGTTTTGAAAATACAGAAAGCCTTTGATGTTGGTTTATCATACAAGCGTTTGTGTTAAAATTGTCATTGTGGGGATTTAAACCAACTGCTGGCGAGGTGTGCGTGCGTGCGAATACCTTCACATACCTTTCAATAGACGGCAGAAAAACAATGGCTACATCCGAATAAACACAATTAAACACCTTCCAAACCTTCGACCCTGATTTTAATCCAAGAAGCTTCATCTTTTACTATAGATCACAATCCATACAAATTTACATCTGTGTTTTCCACTTTCTATAGGGTTTATTTTCTGAAAATATCAATGTATATACAGTGTGTGCTGATAGGTGCAGCAATAACAAAGTGTATAGTGTCCATATAGTTTGTGAACACTGACTTATTCATCAATGAAATATGAGTTTGCTGATGTATAACTATCCCTAACTCCCCACAGCCCCAGAGCCGATGGTGAACCTACAGTTTGTGAAGAACGATTCGTATGAAAAGGGCACAGACCTCATGGTGGTTAATGTTTACATGAAGGGGATCTGCAGGGACACAGCCAGGGTCATCTTCAGGGAACAGGACTTCACCCTCATCTTCCAGACAAGGTAGTCAATGTGCATATGCTACAAATAAAGAGCAGTTATCCCAGTTATCCCAGTGAATGATGGAGATGTTTCTGTGTCGTCTTTCTACAGTGATGCTAACTTTCTGCGGCTTCATTCAGACTGTGGACCAAACACAGTCTTCAAGTGGCAAGTCAAACTCAGGTAACTGTTGCGGTCACTGTAGCCGGTCATCTGTTTTGTCAAAAAAAGATTTTCAAATGTAAAAACTCAGTATTTAAGCAGCAGAGATTGCATGTTTTCCTGTGTAGTTGTTTGTATGAACTGTACAAGTTTGCTGAATTGATTTTTTTTCTAAGAAACCGAGCCAGTATCATCAGCAAATTGGAGCAGTTATTTGTCCAAATCTAGGTCAGGTCAAACACATGAAATAGATAAGGGAGTACCTGACATGTACTGATAGTAAACTGTGACCCCAGGTCAAATCAGACTTTTATCTATGTATTATTGTTTTTGTTTTGTTTTTTGTTTTTTTTTAACTTTTATTACTTACTTAATTTATTGTTTACTTGACCCAAATGTGATAAAGATTATTTTGAGAAATTTATCCTGTTTAATGCTAATGAAATACTCATGGAAGCCGTTGATTTAAAGGATCAGTGTGTAGGATTTAGGGGGATATATTGGCAGAAATTGAGTATAATATTCATCATTATGTTTTCATTAGTGTATAATCACCTGAAACTACGAGTCATTGCGTTTTCATTAGCTTAGAATGAGCCCTTCATATCTACACAGGGAGCGGGTCCTTTCCATGGTGCCTGCCATGTTGGAACGCCACGTTTCTACAGTAGCCCAGAACAGACGAACCAAGCACTGTGTTTAGAGGGGGCTGTTTGAATTTTAATATTAGTATATAATAGTAGTATATGTATTAGGATGCACCTCAGCACCAAATGCCACTATATCCTTCACACCGGTCCTTTAAACGTTGGTGGCTTTTCAAATTCTAATCACCACAAAGTCTAATCTGATCCATCCCATCATATGAGTTAATCAAGTTTATTGACGTCCTTTGAATGACAATTTAAATGTTTTAAATCTCCTTAAAACAATAACTGTTTTAAAATAATCAGTATGAAACCTCATATTGTAATGGGTGAAACACTGATAGCTGATAGGTGGTGAGAGTTGGCGTCACCTCACTGCCCTTTGTCTTTTTATCTGACCTGTCTTCTTTTCTCCCTCCTGTGCTTCAGGAACCTGATCCAGCCTGAGCAGTGCAGCTACTCCTTCACCCCATCCCGCCTGGACATCACCCTGAAGAAGAGACACAGCCAGCGCTGGGGGGGTCTGGAGGCCCCTGCCACACAAGGTCTGCAGCCAGGCTTCTACTGGTCAACACTGTGCGGATAGAGTTTCTAATGTGTCGTATGTGGTGGAATGATAACACTCTTCTGATAGTCTTAGTCGATCCCGAACATATGTAAACATTGTAATCTGAAAATCAACATACACCATTTACACCTCAAGGTAAACACCATTAAAACCATATTTTTTAAACTTAAACAATGCACTTAAAGCTTCAGGAAGAACACTCTAACATGTGAAGAGCTAGTCTGATATAAATGTAGACAGCAGATCCGTCCGCCTGTGTGTATGTTTACTATGTGTGTGCTTTGCAGGTGGCTCTCAATGACAGGAATTTGAACTCTGTAACTTAGTCAGTAAGTAGATCTCGGTACCAGTCTGATCCGCCAGACTCATGTGGGCTGCAGACTGTGTGGCCCCTGAGAGCCAGGAAGCGGTTCAGCGTGGGAATAGAGAAAATGTCTCCGTTTATTTTACAGGTCCACAATGACAGTATTCACTTGATACACACAGATGTTCTAAACGTGTATAAAATGCGTTCAAGCAGCCTTATAATTCAGAATGAAGATTCCAGAAATAAACAAATACTGAATGAATATTTACTTGTGTTTAAAGGGAGCTTGGCATTCAAGGAAATTTCTGTTTTCCCCATAATTAGTACAAAATGACTATGATGACAATGATTTCTATACAGGAAACTTCCAAGGGAATTATTTGTAAGTAACAAATCCTTAAAATAAAGCATTACCAAGACTTGAGGTTTCATCTGTCAGCACTTGTTAATTGATTAATTGACTAAAGAGTAATAAGAGTTCAAATATGTCTGACCTAATGATTCCTAATTTATTTCAAAGTCATATGTTATATGTGATATGTGACAGGTTATTATAATAACAACAATAATAATAATAAAGTTAAATTTATGTAGCACTTAGCAAAATCAGAGATTACAAAGTGCTTCACAAGCATAAAATAACAAGCAAACACATGCAGACAAATTACTCAAGATAATAAGTAAAAACAAAAAAAAATAAAAACACAAGTAAGAAATGTAAAAATATCTGAAATATTTAAAAGACATTATTTAAAAGCTTTGTGAAAGAAATCTGTTTTTAGAAGCGATTTAAAAGAACATACTGATTTTGCAAGTCTAAGCTCATTATTACTGTTCATGTCCTGTTGGTTTGACCTTCATCTTCTAACCACAAGCTCCATTCTCCTTTGTTTAAGGTGCAGTGGGTGGCGCCAAGGTCGCTGTGCCCTCCAGCCCTGCCTGCATGGATAAGAGCCAACCAGGCAGCAGCCAGCACAGCCTCCCAGCCAAGGAGGAGCCACCAAGAGTCGGGGAGGAGAAACCCAAGGCCCCTAAGGCTTCATCCAGAGTGGAGGATGGTGGTCTGGATACTGTAGCTCCTCGCACCGTCTCTGAGCATGTTGCTATTACCAAGCCAGAGACCACAGTTACCGCAGTGAGTGACAAAATACATAATCATAGAAACTGTAGAGTTGATGACGAGACAAGACTAAGGAACACATTTTTGATTTGTTTACTGGCTTATTTGGTCTTACTAGTTTGTCAACTTAGTATTATTGTTGGGTATTATTAATCGGTGTGCATACATATATTTCCTGTCCTAGCCTAAGCCTACCTGCATGGTGCAGCCCATGACCCATGCACCTCCTGCCAGCAATGAGCGCCATGAGGAGGAGGAGGAGAAGAAGGTGTGCCTGCCTGGTTTTACAGGATTGGTTAACCTTGGCAACACCTGCTTCATGAACAGTGTTATCCAATCCCTGTCCAACACCAGAGAACTCAGGGATTATTTCCATGGTAAATTATGTATTACACTACTTTGCTTAGCCCTTAATAAATAAAAAAAACTCGTATATTTTATTGGCACTCTGATAAAATAAATTAGCTCTTGTTGACCAAACACATCATTTATTTTATCTTCCATCCTGCTGTGAACGACACCACCTTCTTGTATTGCTAAGAAATATAACAGTGTGTTTTTATTTGTGCTTTGATACACAGATAGATACTAGATATTGTTGTGATAATTGTCGCCACATTAATTGTGGTCGTGTTGGCTTCCTCTGCTTGTAGCTGAGGGACTACTGATATGCAGACAATAATGGTGCTAAGGGGCCCCCAGGGGCAAATTTAATGAGGACTCAGTAAGTTTTTATCTGCATAAGCCAGATACAGTTTCTGCTATTTAAGCATTTAAAACATTGAAGCAAAATCTAGGTCACCTAGTTTTTGGACTAAAACAAAGGTGATTTGATAGAAAATTGTTACTGTATAAATGAAACATGAGCTGAGGAAACTAAATATGAAATAAAATACAAAGGGTTATGGTTTGTATTGATTCTTTTACATTCATTATAAGAATAACCAACAGCAAACACAAGAGGAGCCATTTCCATAAGACATGCTGTGGCCTGAACATCTCACATGTTTTAAAAACAAATGAAAAGTTTTGTCTTTTTTGTCACTCCATTCTATATATATATACCCACAGGAAGTCACGTTAAGTTTAAATATAATGGTGAGTCACTGTTTGTCCCTTAATGTCTAAGCGCCTAGTGACTCATGCCTCTATTTTCTGTGCCCCTGCAGATCGAGCATTCGAGGCAGAAATCAACTGCAATAATCCACTGGGAACAGGAGGCAGGTTGGCCATCGGCTTTGCAGTGCTGCTCAGGGCCCTTTGGAAAGGAACTCACCACGCCTTCCAACCCTCAAAACTCAAGGTACACAAGCAGCACCCTGACGTTTTCTCTATATGAAAAATGTGCAAAAATATTTCTCCCTGTCTGTACCAGCTAAGACGTGTTTTACTTTGAAAGAGTTACATTTGTCTTTGACTGCAACTTTGAATGTAGCAAGTGCAGCATGATCAGTGTTGTCATTCCTTTGTGTTGTTTGTAACCTTGCAGGCAATTGTGGCCAGTAAAGCCAGTCAGTTTACAGGTTACGCCCAGCATGATGCTCAGGAGTTCATGGCTTTCTTGCTGGACGGGCTACATGAGGACTTGAACCGCATCCAGAATAAACCGTACACAGAGACGGTTGACTCTGACGGACGCCTGGATGAGGTAAGTGTTTTTGTCACCTGTGTTTTTTTTTTTGTACTGAAATGACAACCACCATTCTTCCTACAGTCTCATCAAGGCCTGATGATGTGATTCGTCTGTTGTTGCAGGTGGTTGCAGAGGAAGCATGGCAGAGGCACAAGATGAGAAACGACTCCTTTATAGTGGACCTCTTCCAAGGCCAGTTCAAATCCAAGCTCGTTTGTCCAACATGCTCCAAGGTAAAACACAATAAGTTTCCACAGTAAATGCTTTTGCCTTATTATAGTGATGAGTAACCTACTTCCTTTCACCTTTACTTCTGTCTTTCTCTTCAGGTGTCTATCACCTTTGACCCTTTCCTCTACCTGCCAGTCCCACTGCCCCAGAAACAAAAGGTGCTCTCAGTTTTCTACTTCGCTAAGGAACCTCATAAAAAACCCATCAAGGTAAGAACAAATAACAAGTTTCTAATTCTTGCAGTCATACTACTGACAATTCAAAGATGTTGTTTTGTTTAGAGGAAACGTAAAAATGTCTTACATGTGATCCAGGCTTTAATGTACCTTTTTGTGTTTGTGTGTCTCTAGTTTTTGGTCAGTGTGAGCAAGGAGAACTCCAGCACTGCTGAAGTCCTTGAATCCATCTCCAGGAGTGTGAGGGTCAAACCAGAGAATCTGAGACTTGCAGAGGTGAGATATCTAAAATAATCAGGATTTCCCACCCTGATACAAATTTCTAAGATCGAACTGATAATTGGACTTCCCTCCTCTCAGGTGGGGAAGAACCGCTTCCAGCGCATGTTCCTGCCGTCCCATTCCCTGGACACGGTGTCCTCCTCGGACATGTTGTTCTGCTTTGAGGTGCTCTCCAAAGACCTGGCCAAAGAGAGGGTGATAGTGCTCAGAGTGCAGCAGGTAATAAAAGCCAATTCCTGATTATACGTTTTCTAGAGCCTGTTAAAATAGATCAGTGTGTGCAGATATTGATCGGTCTTTCTTTGCCCTCTGTTTGCCCTCCAGAAACTCCAGGTCCCAAACATCCCCATCTCAAAGTGTGCCGCCTGCCTGAAGCCTCCAGTGTCTGAGGAAGACAAGCTGAAGCGGTGCACTCGCTGCTATCGTGTGGGCTACTGCAATCAGTGAGTTCTCCTCCAAAATGTCTCAGCCTGGCACAGTGTTTTTCCAATGTACACCAAGGCATACGTCATTTTGTTCTTAAATTAAGTCCATGAACTATTCTATGAAGACGTTAACTCTTTTTCATCTCCTCTCAGAGTATGTCAAAGGACCCACTGGCCCAATCATAAGAGTCTGTGTCGACCCAACATGGAGAACGTGGGTCTGCCCTTCCTGGTCAGCGTGCCGGAGTCTCGACTCTCCTATACCCGCCTCACTCAGCTACTAGAGGGTTTCTCCAGGTACACGGTCGCACTTACAGTCCTTGAGTGTTCTTCGTCATATCAGATGTTAAATGACAGACACGTAATTGTTACAACAGCTTATGCACCTTGTTACATGAATGTGATGGCAGTTTCACATGTTGGTCTCATGTCTGAATAATTGCTTGAGGCATGTAAAATAATAATAACAGGTGTTACTAGGTTGGACCTACTGTATTTGCACAGAGACGCAGAAGCACACACTTGATTGTTTGTCCTTTCAGCTGTTTTGAAAGATTAGGAAAAGTATAAACCCAGTTTCACTCAAACTGCCCTGTTTTTTACCACATGGGCAGAGCAGGTTACAAGGAGCTGCTTGTTAATTTCCATCTGAGACCCAGATAGTGGAGGGAAAATCATGTGAATATTTAGAGAAAATACATTGCATTTTGTATTTTCACATCTAGTGTTTCTACTAGAATATATTCAAAGGGCTTAAACAAGTTTGCTTTACTTTAATTTTGGTTTAAGGTCATTATGAGGAATCACTTAGTTCTTCTTTCTCTCTGTGCAGGTTTTCTGTCAACGTGTTCCAGCCTCCTTTCCAGTCAGGCAGGACGTCGCCTGAAGCGTCTCAGTGTCGGGCAGACCTCCCCCCAATGCCAGCCGGCTCACCTGAGGGTGTTGGGTCTGGGGATGAGGCCATGGGTGGTAGCAGTGCTGTAGGAGCAGGTGATCTGGAGCTGGAGAGCCAGTCTCTGTTGCCTGAATCCCAGGCAGAGTATGCTCAGGCCTCAGCCATCCACTCTGCGGAGTCAGAGTCCCTGTCCTCCTCCCAGACCTCCCTCTCCACCATGCGGACTACAGACTCAGGATTCACTGAGCCAATCTCCACAACGTCCTGCTGCTCTCTGGACCCTCATGCTGAAAAAGAGACGTCCTGTGAGAAGGCAGTGCGGCCAGAAGGTGATAACACAACATGCGGATGCTTCAGTGTTTTTGTTCTTTCTTTTTTTTTTTACCTCTTGCATCACCTTATTTCTCGTTGACACGTTTTGCAGCTGCAGTAACAGGGTACCAGCATCCAAGCGAATCCGCATCAGGTCATGCCAGTCAGTTCTATGTCTCTCTGCTGGACTCTAACAACAAGGAGCAGAGGCTGGATGAGAAAGGTATGACCACACCTCTCTTCAGTTCTGATATTTAATGGATCCTAGTCATTCTACTTTCACATGTTGATGTTCAAGTCTTTTGTTGAGACTGTTAAAGACTGTCCAAAAAGTGATATTAGACTATAAGCTTTTTTCTTGTGTCCGCTGTTGAAATGAAAAAGTCCAACACACAAGCTTTATTTTTCTCCCTCCCCACCAAACCCTTTTGTAGAGGACTTGCTTGCGGACCTCCCTGAAGACGTGACCCTGGAGATGGTTTGGAAAAACAACGAGCGCCTGAAGGAGTACGTCCTGGTGAGCTCCAAGGAGCTGGAGTATGAGGAGGACCCCGGCTCGTTGAGTGAGACAGCCAGAGCGGGACACTTCACCCTGGAGCAGTGCCTCAACCTCTTCACCAAGCCAGAGGTGCTGGCACCAGAGGAAGCATGGTAGGAATCTTTATTTTGTGAATAGATCATTTAAAAATAAGACCAGTAGCATTTGTACTGGGCCATTAAATGTTAAATACCAACAGTCCAAAGCCTAAATATACTTACAAGGACATAAAATGAGGCAGAGAGGCAGCAGATTCTTACATTGGAGAAGCTAAACAGAAGAATTTTTATCAGTTTTGATAGTGACTGAAGTGACTGAAAAGAATAGAAATCAAACTGCAGAGAGTCAGTACAGTGAGTCAGGTGGGCACTGTGAAACTCTCTCAACAAACAAAACAACACTGCAGCAAATAAAACTTTTCCTATAAGGTTATGGCCTTTTTAAAGACAGCGAAGGAATAAATTACTCTCAGTATTGAGAGTGAGAGTAAAATGTCATTCTGCACATAACATCATTTTATCCTAGATTGTAGAAGATGAATATACCCATATTGATTTAGCAGTTTTTAGACTATATAATAAATCAAACATTTTTGACTTCTAGGTTTTTAAGAGTATTGCAGAAAAGCAGCACTATGAGTCAAAGAAACTAAGGTGCAGAATAAGTAATTGAAACCAGATTTGTCACAGATTCAGATTCAGGAGTAGGTCTGCCCCAGAGCCTGCTCAGGCATCCAGACATGGGCAAACTGACCTACTGTTTAAGCTCTATTCAGCGATGGGCTTGACCCTGTGACACATTTCAACATTTTATTACCTAAGTGTGGTGTTCTTGGTCTTTCTTTTTCACTGCGGAGCAGAACAATGTATGACAATGGCCTATATCAACAATACTCTATACTTTAAGGTACTGTCCAAAGTGCCAGCAGCACCGTGAGGCCTCCAAGCAGCTGCTGCTGTGGCGTCTGCCCAATGTTCTGATCATCCAGCTCAAACGCTTCTCCTTCAGGAGCTTCATCTGGAGGGATAAGATCAACGACATGGTTGACTTCCCCGTCAGGTAAACGCACTAAAAAGTCACTTTACATATCAACTCGTCCACGTTTTTTTTACACCAAACCACTTGTTTCATAGAATGTTTTTGGTGATTTAAAGGCTCGTGCAGTGCTTTGATCACTGCGTTCACTTGTTGTTCTTGTCTTGTAGGAATCTGGATCTGAGCAAGTTCTGTATTGGCCAGAAGGATGAGATGCAGCAGCCTCCTATCTATGACTTGTATGCCGTCATCAACCACTATGGTGGAATGATAGGAGGCCACTACACGGCCTACGCTCGCCTGCCAAGTGACAAGAACAGCCAGCGCAGTGATGTTGGTGAGTGTGCAGTCGATGGTTTTCACAAGCGCTCCAGCCTCCCTTTTCTGCTGCCCTGTTGCTAACCTCTCTTCCTTCTCCTCTACCCATCCTCCCTTTCCTGCAGGCTGGCGTCTGTTTGATGACAGCACCGTGACAATGGTGGAAGAGAGTCAGGTGGTGACGCGCTACGCCTATGTCCTGTTCTACCGGCGACGAAACTCCCCCGTGGAGAGGCCACCGCGCTTCCTCAGGCCTATGGGAGCCGAGTCACCTACTGCAGCAGGAGCTACTGCCAGCCAGGTGAGGGCGCCACAACCACAAGAGACAGAGTCCCAGTCTGTAAAAGGGCTTTTCACATTGAAGTACAGCAGCTGAGGTTTAGGTTTTATCCAAAGTTGTAATATCACTTGGCTAACTCACATCTTACACTAACGTTTTACCTTAAAGAGAACAGCTGATTCAGTTTAATCTTCAAGATCAGAGACACACACACACACACACACACACACACACACACACACACACACACACACACACACACACACACACTCACACACACATCTTGTTCTTCACACAACATTTCTGAACGTTTTTTCAGAACCCGAATTTAACAGGTTAATGAAAGCAGCAGCATGCTGGTGTATAAGGGCACAGTGTAGTCTATGATTAAATAAAAGGTGTAAAAGGGGTTTTGGGAAAATATCTCATGACAGTTAATTCAATGAGTGTGACCACTGAAAATTCACTTAAAACAGGAGAATCTGCAGATTCATCCTTGATGGTATCACATGTTTATTCTACATAATCCACACTCAGATTGTGTCTGCTACTTTGAGAAATGATCACAGCTTCTTCACCAGGTATTGTGAGCTGCAAAAACATGTATATTTGAATACAACTTGAATACAAATCCTCCTTTCATTGAACTGGAGCAAATTGATAAGTTTGTCCCCCACTGTTTAGGAATTAGCCGTGTTTGGCAGGCGCTAGAAAAGCCAGTGTGATAAGTGCCTCTGAGAAAAAAGTGCCTCTTTTCAATTAGTCTTGATAAGAGCTCCCGCTCTGTGATGCTTAATAACTCCAGCCCAGTGGCTTCATGATGGATAGATCCGTCACAGAGATGGTCTCTTAATCTCAGCTCAACAAAGCTCAGCTGTCTGGCAGCATTAGCATCTCGTGACATTTAGTTTTTCAGCAGCTTCAGTGGTGTGCACTACTACAAATGCAGAGCATGATTTCTCTCACTCTTGATGATGCATTGTGTTTTTACACTTAGCTTTTATTACAGAGGTTGTGGAAGCAACCTTGTGATGCTGATGATGGAATGAGACTGTATGTGATCCTTTGTGGTAAAACGATGAATGGTTCATTTTTATGACTTTAGAAACGGATTCACTTCTGTATCTGTGTTGTAATGATTGTCTTTAAGTCAGCACTCGACACTGAACCATATACCTTAACTTTTTGGACTTGGAGAAAGTGTTTGAAGAGCACAGTTAAGATTTTCTTGTATTTTTTGATTTACTTAACTGTGTTTTTACTAAATAATGTGAATTTCCTCCACACGTGTCCATCTGACTTCTGAGAGCGTCTCACATTGTCTGATGTCGTCCTTAGACTATCAACAGAGAACGTCAGGTTCCTTTAATCAACACATTTGATTGACTGTGAGATAGATCAGCTGAATGTCTCTTATTATAATCATAGCATGTGTTAGACCACGCCTTTTCCCAGAAGCTGACACCGGTTTCCGCCAATCGCAGGCCTCTCTAATATGGCGGGAACTGGAGGAGGAAGAGGAGGGGCTTGACGAAGGCCCCCGCGGACTGTTCCGCTCTGCGCTGTGGAGGCGACAAACGCAGAGGAACAGGGATGAGGAAGACGAAGACAGAACTGAAGGGCCGGTGCGACGGCACCGCGGGCAGAGGATGTCGGACTATCCCGACGACGACTGCGTGCGATACTTTGTTCTGGGTACGCTGACGGCGGTTTTGGCCCTGCTCGTCAATTTGGTCTACCCTCTTCTTTACAAAGCCAACTGGACCTGAGCACCGGCTGGGTGGGGACTTGCTTTGGCTCGGGGCTTTCAAGCAGAAATGAATGTGAGGTTGTTCAAACAAGGAGAGGTTAGATATAAACTGGAGAGTAGGAAGTTTAATACTTTCACATCACATCAGTCTTCAGCTAGTAAAATGGTTTTCCATTCTATCCAACACTGCAACACTTGACATGTATTTATAACTGGACATGGCTCAACCCTTTAAATACCTTTGGCACTATTTCACACAATAAAAGACGCTAAGGAAACATGTAGACGAAGTGACGGCAAACAATGCCCCGTCATCATAAGAATACCTTACAGTTAAAGCTGCAGTAGTGGTTCTGTCGGCACACAGAACTGGTATGTTGAGTGTTAACTATTCACAACATTGCCTCTATGCATTGTTTTGACTCTTGCTTCCAGTGCATGTGTACTTTTTAACAAGGGTGTAGTTTTTAGAAACATATTTTTAACAGTAGTTCTCACATGATCAGCCTTAATCATCTACACCCACATACACATGGAAGATGTAGTTGTGTGGAAAAGTTCATCATTGTCTTTTAACAACAATTAAATCGTCACTCAAGGACCAGGAAGACTGTGAGGTGTGGTTGAAAGCTAACAAAAATGCTAATATGTAGTTGTTTAATTTAAGATTGTTTCTGTCAAAGAAGCTTTATAGTTGTACAGTAATTATTAATTATGAGAAAATGATTCCAGTGCAGAAATGAAGTCGCTCTAGAGCAACATATGTTAAAGACCTTTAGTTTTAATTGCACTACAAGACGGCAACTTCCTGCAGAACGAATGCAAGAGAGATGAATGGAATATGTCTGAGAGGAGGCAGTGATTCATTTTAAATGTTCCGTATCATGAAGCAAAGTGTACCTATTTTTGTGTGTGACCTATTTGCTGTTGCCTTTTCCATGTCCCTTACATGAATAACATTCATTTTTTTAGGCCTTAAAATGAGCTGTTTGTGTTTTAAATGGTCTTTTTTTTTCCTATAACATTTGTGTTTTGGTTTTTATTGAAAACTCTGTCACAATCTGTTTTTAGTTGCTTTTTATGGAACTTTTTTAAGCCATAGGCAGGTGAGGATTGAGTTCTCAGGATGAATTGTAGTAAGAACACGCTACAAAAAAATAAGACGAGAAAGTGACTGATGATGCACAAACTGGGAATTACCGTCCAGTTGTGAATGTGATGTTTTTAATTGTGTTGCTTTGTTTTGAGTGGGACGCTTCAGAGGTTTATTATGGACAGTTGCGGAGTCAAAGTGCAACCAGTGCAGTTAAATAACAAAATATGTGAATATTGTTTTCTTGCAACACTGCAGTGCATCATTGTTATTTACTGCTTTTGTTTTCATTTGAAAACCTCAAAATATGTTTCTTATTTATGACATAACCACCTAAAAAACCTTTTTTTTCCCCCCATATTTTAGACTCCAAACTGTCCATAGCTGATGTCTTTACTCTGCAGTCATTGTGGGTGGTGTGTATTTGGGTCTCAGGGAAATCTTCTGGTATCATGGCAGTGTAGAGGACCTATGTTTGCCTTAATTGTTCGGTATAGCACCATCAGACTGTGTATACTTAACTCAGATATATGCAAGACTGAAGTCCATGTAGTTTTAAAACTTTATTAGGTAAAGCTTGTGCTCAGATCAACACTGCTTTGGTGATGAACTTGACAGTATGAAAGCTGTTTATACCCAGTATATAAGCAGCAGTGAAGAGGATTTAATTTTAGGACAAGCTTTGCTGTTTTTAAATCACCTAAATGCTGCTGCTGTTTTCTTTTCTTTTTTTTTTCTTTTGATGTCGACTGGATTGAAATGGGCCTGACTGAAGGATAAATGTGTGTAGTCTGCTATAAAATGTTCATTGGCAAGAATAATCATGACTTATATTTTGTGAGGAAATAATGTAAAGACTGTAATATACTTTAAATCATTGAACTGTTGATAAAAAATCATTGCAAGTACTGTATTTAAAATTATAGCCTTGATAATTTCTCTGCAATAATGTATCTAGATACCTCCATATAAAT
Organism: Seriola dumerili; assembly: GCF_002260705.1. Taxonomy (NCBI): domain Eukaryota; kingdom Metazoa; phylum Chordata; class Actinopteri; order Carangiformes; family Carangidae; genus Seriola; species Seriola dumerili. The sequence goes on along the minus strand of NW_019174709.1, from coordinate 258,013 downwards.
GCTGCTTTCTAATATGTGTGTGTGTGTGTGTGTGTGTGTGTGTATATATATATATATACACACACACACACACACACACACATACATATATGAGCATTGTACTCCTTTTGGAAATAAAATCTCCATGTGTTTATAGTCCTCATGTATGTTTTTGAAGTCATGTAACATCCTCACCACTTTCTCCTCACACAGCTGAAATCTCCCAGTGTACTAAACCAGCATGATTTATTCTTCACACTGGTTTATTTTACAGGCCTCTAGCCAGTCACTATTCGGGACAGACCTGGATCCTGAAGGACCACCGTCGCTGACCCCGGAGGTGCCCTCTGACCTCTTTGCCCACTCCGGAGAGTGCACGGCGCCGTCCTACAGCAACATGGAGGAGGTGGACTAGTCGCGACGAGGACTGAAGAGAATGCAGATCAGAGCTGGTGATCCAGGGAGGTTCCCGGGTGGAAACTGCTCCTCGGCTGCAGACACATCAGTGCTCATTTATTACACAGGCGCCTGAAGCCGTCGTTACAGTAACCGTGCAGTGCTAGAAGATCTGGAGGTGGTCTCTGAGGACTGGACAGCACTCACTTGTGACAGACCTTCAGATGCACATTTAGATGTGTACTCAGTACTAACTAGACACACATCATTGATATACTCACATTAATATACTTACCCATTGATAAAGACTTAACGAGCTGTATATGTAATTATATTCATTCAGTGCATATAGGGACACACACACATACACAGACGCTAACACACTTGTATAATCTCATAGCTCCTGTTAGCTGCTGCTAAAGGAGCTCATCCTCAACCACCTAACAGAGTCAGTGGAGTGCCTGCCAGGCTCCCACGCACCAACGCACCTTGTGGTCTGGTTTCAAGCTAAAAACCTCACTGCTAACCTTTACCAGACCTTTTAATCCCTGGCTACAGCTACGGTGGATTACTAGGGTAAATTTGGGGAGTTTGAGTGAAGATTGTTGTCATGTGCGTAAATCTTTTACTTCTTTTGTTTTGTTTTTTGAGGTATTGCCTGGTTTGATTTGTCTGTGGCAGGTTATTCAGTAACTTGGATTAGAATTGTAGAAAACAAATGTGAGACGGGTGAAGACCTGCTACATTTCTTTTTTCTTTTTCTTTTTTTAAATACAGAGGGCACACACTGTTTGTGTTTTTGTTTTTGCTTTGTAAACTTCATTTGGCTTCTGTTGCTTTGGCGGGTTTTGTTTGTTTTTTGTACTTGTTTGGATATTCGATCCTGTGGATGCAATTGTCAAAGGCTTCAGTATAAACTGAAATGTGCATGACTGCATGTTCATTCAGGCTGTAACCCGAGCCCCTGTTAAGTCCCTCCCCATCCACCTGGAATTTTGCTAAATTTCATTATTTCTGTTTTGCGTGAGTTGTCCGGTCTCACCCCTTCCCTCCTTTGTAATGGATTGCGTATATAAAGTGGGGATCATTAAGAATGCTGCTGTGGATTCATATGAATGGTTAATATAAATAAAAACAATTTTGAGTATTGCTGACATTAGTGCTTTTTAGTTTTGTTTTGTTTTGGCCCCAAAGGCCTGGATTCATTCCTTCTAAACCATTCCTTTGAAGATGTCAGCTTGGGCTGTGATGGCTGTGATTGGCTGTTATGTTTTAAAGAATCAGTGTGGCATTGGGAAAAAAAATAAACACTCAAATCATCTTATGACACAACAACAAAAAGTATTGTTGCAGGTGCATGAGCAGGGGGATCTGCTCCTGCTTCAGGACTGTGTCGCAGGTACAAACTGTACCTCACACTTCCTTTGTTTTTGTTTTTTTCTTTAGTGAAAACAATCAAACTCTAAGCGCGGCATGTGTTTGAGGAAAAGAGGAAATGAGCACTTGAACCTGTCAGTGTTATTAATTACACCTGCATTTGTTCTGATGGGTCAAAATGTCTGTTGGGGAAACAGGAAGTGAAGCACAAATAAACAGATATAAGGAAGTAGAAATAAACGGTCAAAAATGTCATGTATTTTAAAAATAGTTTATTGATATTTGTTAACTCAGGAGTTTATGTTCATCGAATTTGCGAAAAAATGATTAATAGTTCAATTAAGAATATAACATTGTGTCACTGAATTGCTTTCAACATAGATTAAAGTAGGCTATCACTTACATACAACTTATATACAGAATAATCAGTTTTCTGTCAGTTTTTGTTTATGCCACAGAAATCACATAAATAATTGATTATATTCTATTTAAAACATCATTCAAACTTATTCAAACACATAGTGTTTAACATGTTTAACAAGTTTAACATCTGCAGTCAGAGGTTATTTCATTAGAATAATCACTCGATCTAAATAATTAGCGTTTTGTGTTTAAACTGAATTTCTTTTCTGTTCCATAATATCTGCAGAGAAAAGTTGGTTTATGTTAAAAGTGTATGTTTGTGAAAAATATGTAGTTTAATAGAAAGTGTGTCCATGACGCTGAGGAGCTTTGTGACCTTTCAACCTGAGGTATAATTAGCAAGATTAACTTGGAACACCTGTGTGAATGTGACGTGTAATGTTTTTTTGGATGCACCTGAAGATGGCGCTCTTTCTATGTCTGGTAATGTACAACTACTGACGGGCTGAGGAAGAAGAAGAAGACGGCCTGGAGAAGGAGGAAGTACCGGGAAATAATCATGAGTCAGACGGCGGAGGTGGTTAAGTAGCAAGTTCCCAATTTAAATACTTCCAACCCGCTACCTGTCATCTCTTGTTTCTCACTCATGGCGGACTTTGGCGATAACAGCAGCCGGCAAGCGGAAGAACACGACGGGACGAACAGCAGAAACGTCCCGGAGCCTCTATGCGGGGCAGATGATGAGCCCGGGGTGACGGTCCCTCGGGAGATCTGGTCCTCAAATCAGGACCAGAAGAGAAAGTTAGTTCTGCATGTCGACCTGAACAACACCATCCTGGTGTCGGACGCCGTCACGGGCGAGGGGACCGTATCTGCGCTGGACTATTTCCTCTCAACCGTTACCTGGGGGAAGATGAGCAAACACGGTGAGCTGGAAACCGACCGAGTCGGTGTCACACAGGTATGATAGGAATTTGTGTGCGTGCTCAGGTCAGGTGACAACAGTGAAGGTATTGTTCCTGTGCTGTTAAGAGAACACGCCGAAGTCCGTTTAAAAGTCTCTGAATCCTGCTTCACTTCTCCCGAGCATGCAGGTGATCACAAAGCTGTCACGCGACCCGAAAAAGTTCATACGTTATTGAAATTAAACGCGTCATTTAAATTTCGAAGATCCCGAATAGCAGGTCATTTAAAATATAGTTATATGTATAAAGTCATAATTTATGATTTGTTTTATTATACAAATATGAAAATAAATATTAAATTAGCCTTTTTATCAAATTAAGTTTGGTAGAATGTGATACAGAGGAATGTTTCTTCCCTCAAACATGATTATGTATTTAGTTCAGAAGGACCTTGTCCAGTAAAAAGCACGTACTGCAAATTCCTTTTACGTGATTGTGATTTTGTTTTTGTGTTTTTAGTTTTTTTTTTTTTTTAAATGAACTTAAGGATTCACTCTGTCTGTGATCAGCACATAAATCTGTCTGTAATTGTTCATCTCTTCACCTCTGTGCAGGAAAATGGGAATGGCTGAGTGACTCGCCCTCCCTGCTCCCGCCGTGTCCGGACGCTGTTAGTTACTACTCTCAGTTTGGAAGGACGTATAGTTTCACGTCTGCTGCGGGACGACGTTTCCGCGGGGTTCTGGATGAACACCTGAATCTGCTCCGCTGGCCCGAGGGCGTCAAGGCAAGTACCTGATCTGAGAGACAGATCTTGACCCAAAAATGACTAAAAGACTACTTTTTAGTTTCATATTCAGATTTAAATTTAATACACAAATACACAATACGATAGTGACAAGACCGTGGCACCTGCACTGGTGGCTCACCTGGTTAAGCATAAGGCTGAGTCAGCAGCCTGGGTTTGAATTCAGCCTTTGAGGCATGTCACCCCACCTGTCTCCCCTGCCTTTCCTGTCTGTCTCACTGTCAAAATAAAAGTGGAAAATGCCAGAAAAGCGTTAAAGAAGGCACCAATTTCTACACAGTATAACATTTAACTTATGTGGCAGTAATAACAAAATTCATTTAAACATGGATGAACTGTTTAAACAGTACTTGACTAGTTTTTTTTTCCATATTACTCATGTTTTTACATTCAAACCAAATGTGATACTCGCTGCCCAGACTGTGGTTACAAAGGTTGCAGACCCTCTGATCCAAGCCTTTTATTTTAATCTTGTAGTCACCCTGGGAATTGTGATGTTGCTCACCCTTAAACTACAACTAGCCTGTGTGTGCTGTAGAAAGATTATACACTGACACTTTAGAGCTCAGATTTCATAGCGTAGGAACTCTGTAGCTTTTACAGTTGTCACAACCTGTTAAAGGGACTTTCCAGTAATTTAATATTGGCCTCCCATCAATTCGGGAGATTTGCAATTAACAGAAACTGAAGCAGCAGAGGCCGAGAATTTTAGTCAAGCTTCAAAAACACTGGATTCTACATTCACGTAATAATAGATAATGTATGATTTCGAACAGTTTCTTGTAGCTTCCTATGTTGAATTTAATAATTTCCTATTTCTATATTAGAGGTATTAAATGGCACATTATCCAACCATTACATTGTCAGGCTGCATCGGACTGGGACGTTCTGTGTGGCCACTCAAAACTTCTGCATTATGCACTTAAAAAACAAACCAGTGCGATTGTCTGAGGAACTGAGCCTAAAAATAAGTTGGTTTCTGTGTGTGCAGCTAGTAGACTGCTTTAATGGTAAAGTTCTGCTTTCATAGTTAGATTCAGCCACAAACCAGTCTTCTTCACTTCCTGCAAACCAGCTGTGTGTTACTGACTGCTCCCTGACTGGTTCCTGCAGGGAGACAAAGAGCTGTCTATAAAAGGAGAGGACGGACGGCTGTACCACTGGATCCTCCCCTCCTTCTTCCAGCTGCTCAGAGACCTGGTGCAGGAGGGACGGGAGTTCGCCATCCTGTTTCGAACGTTTGGAACTGACCTACCTCGTGTACTGAGAGCTGTGGACAAAGCGCTGAACGAAGGGGTTCATCCACTGTTCCCCGATCTGCCTGATCTGAAGGTGAAGTGAAAAGTCGCATATATTCATTACAAAGCCAAGAGGGACAATTTGCCCAAATTCAATATTTTTCCCTCAGTGGGGCTGGGCAGATAATTCCATTTCATTTATATATTTCACACAACTCTGAATAGAATACAAGTTAAAGCATATAAAACACGATAATAGCAGTGGGTGAAAATGGGACAGAGGTTTGTGAATAGGGGCTCGGTCGCTGCATGTACAAATAATTACAGCCACAAAATACCCATATCCTTATATCTAATACCTAATCACAATAACCATAAAAACAACAACTAAATGATCCCAGAGCAGCTATCATCAGCCCAAACATTCATCCAGTTGGCAAGATGCACAATGAGAAAATAAATGGTAAATGAAAATAATAGCACAGTAGAGTAACCAGCTGTGAAGACCCCAGCCTTTCAGGGTATACGAGTTTAAACATGTTTTGGTAGCAACTGCTGCTTTAAGTTCTTTTTAAAAACAGACAGATGTTATTGACGGGGTAATGTCGTGTCTAGTGTTGCATATCCTGTCTCAGTGGGCTTTTCAGGGCCCACGCTCCTCATCAGCAGCGGTTTGACATCAGCTACAAAACCTTGCAGCTTCGTGACTGCATCTAGGACAGTTGTGACGCTATTGTGTTCCACAGACAAACACAAGCCAAAGCCACAAGACCACCTCCGTCTGTGGTAGAGACATTGTCATACCATGATCGCACTCTCACACACACACTCTCACTCTCACTCACACACACACACACACACTCACAAAGTAAAAACAATTCCAGCCGACGCTCTTGCGGCTGGTAATAAGTCTGAGAAGCTTGGGGGTGTTTTTCAGATCTCTGCCACAGATCATTTTTGCCACCACTCCTGTGTGACTACGAGTCTACAGCCGAGCTCGCGGCTCTGTGTGGCGAACATGCTCACGATGACTATGGTAATATGCAGATATTAAGCAAGTGCCATGTTTACCATGTTCACCATCTCAGTGTAGCGTGTTAGCTTACGAAACTCTGCTAATCAGCATGAAACCCCAAAGTGCAGCTGCGGCTGATGAGAAGTCTTACAGGGATTTGGTCATAAACCAAAGTGTCTGACACATTAAACATTTGATCTGATAATGGTCCTGAATGATAAGACAGAGGACCACAGATCCAATCCATCAGTGTGTGTGTGTGTGTGTGTGTGTGTGTCTTTGGGGAGGGTGAATGCGGAGATGTTCTTTTGAAGAGCACGACCTTCTATTCCCTCGTGCATAGACCTCCCCATCCACACACACACACACACACACACACACACACACAGACACACACAGGCATCTGCATCTCCTTGACTAAGTGGCCAGAGGGGGTTTATGGTTTTTGTACCTGTTAATCCGCTGGAGTGGAACACATTGATTTTGAGAGAATAGTGAAGAGTGCAATGGACCGATGAAGAGGGGAGAGATAGAGAGGATGTCAGAAAATGAGTCTGTCAGCCACAGCGAGCTAACTGGAGCAGAGCGCAGTAGAGATCTTATTCAATTTCCTGCATATTCATCTGTGCGTTTAGACAGAAGGAGCAGGGGGGGAATCAATCACAACACATGATGTGGTAGTTCAGTTTTCCTGGGTGCAACTGCAGGACAGCAGCTTCTTTATCATTGTTATGATGGTGCAGCGGGGAAAAACATGCCTAATCAAAGCGGTGCACTACAGCTTTGGGCAATTTACGAGACCATTTTACTATTCACTGACTCCATGCTAATGTCCTAGTATCTCTGTAGCGTGGGAGTGTGCATGTGCTACAGTTGCTGCACTGTAAACGCTCTCTGGTGCTGCCAATCGTTACTACACCACCAATAATCCATCACCTGAAGAAGATGTTTCACTTAATATTGCCATTTTAGATTTCATGCAGATGCACAATGTGGTGGTTTAATCTTTTTAAGATGGTGTTTCCTGCTTTATGCATGACAACTGTATTAAATCCTGTGCTGTGCTGGAACCACCCGGCACCAGATTCGCCTGCGTACATTAAACACGTTAATTCTCTTCAAGACAAGGCCTCAACGTTAGGTGATGAACGGGATACAGATTAAATCAGGTCCGTTAGTGTTGAGATTTAGTGCTGCATAAAATTTCAATGAAACTACCACAAACCAGATGCTGACTGATACTGCCATCCTGAGAACCAAACTGCTAATGTGGCATTTTTAAGTTTTAAAATATTTGATTTCAGGTGATGCGAAGCTTTTACTAGTTGTTCTCAAAGTGTAAAAGACTTTTAAAACTCTGCCATAACATGATGAAGTCCAGACTCATTTATCATTTTCATGCTGTTTTGATTTGTTTTAATAACAGAATTTTTCCCCTCTGACTCTGACTCTTCTTCTTGCTCTCGGCTCAGTTGAACGTGAATATGACTCCAGGCAAGATCCGCTGTAGCAAGAGAGGAATCGTCTTGAGTCGAGCCGAGGCCCGTGTGTCCACTCAGGATGGAGAGCGAGCCCTGTATCAGTACTTCAACTCAGTCCAGGGCCTGGGAGGCTTTCAGGACCACTTTGACTGGTGTGTATAACACTCCTCGGGGTTATACTCCATCCAGCCTTTTTCCAAACCTTACTGTGCCCTTGTTTCTCATCCAGGTGGGTCAGTCATACCTACTCCATCCATGGGGGGAAGCCGTTGTGGGTCGACCCCTTCGACCAGAGCGTTCAGCATATCTTCATAGACGACAACATCCGGCAGAACGATAAGGACACCATAGTTTATCCCAAGGTACTGTCACCTCTTCCAAAGGGACATCAACTGCTACTGGCACCGTAACTACACAGTTACACTACAGTTTCTTGGCTCAGTGTAAAGTTGCTTACAGTTCAGAAAAATATCTAAATGATATTTTCATTGTCTCAGTTTCCTTCCCACTGTGGAGATGGGTCAGCTTTTTAATTAGAGCCAGGATCTAACATTCACTCATTTGGCAGACGCTTTTATCCAACGCGACTTACAAGAAAGGCAAAGCTTCAGTGCAGCAGGACACCTTGGTCTAAGCATTAACTACTAACATGTGTTCAGTAGGTGCCAGGAGATCAGGTAAGGAAGAGCTCGGAAAAGACTTAGTAAGTGCTAGTTAGACATGTCGGGGTGTCAGAGGTGTGAGGAGAGGAGATGAGTCTGCTCTGATAACATTCAGTAGCTTGTTCCGCCATCGGAGAACCACAGAGCAGTCTGGACTGAGGTCGTCTTGTGTGCGGGGATGCCAGACGACGTTCCTCGGAGGAAAGCCGTGGCAGAGAAGGAGCATGAGCCTGAATGATAGTTCAGCTAGACGGGTGCAGACCCAGAGGTCACTCTGAAGGCAGCAGTAGTGAGTTGAATATGATTCGAGCGGTCATGGGTAGCGGAGGTCAATGAGCAGCAGAGTGACACGTGCCCTTTAGGCTGATTGAAGACCAGACTTATGGGTGTTGAAGAGATAAGTGGGTAAACATGCTCATACCTGCCATTTTTAATGCCTCTCTGTCTTAAGTGCATTAACACTTGTGCTTAGAGCCGTTCCCTCAGATCACCTGAGACGCATGTTAATGACGGGCCTGAACAGGGCCGTGGTAACACTGCTGCATCATTTTCAATCTATCTGCTCTTTATATATACGTATATATATATATATAAAACCATTGAGTTAATGGCATCAGGCAGCAGCTCTAAGGAACCTTCATACAGATATATGGTCTTATTTGTTAGACTGGTTGGTGTGGATATTGTGTTATCGTTATTGCAGCTGTGCTCAGAGAAATCACTTCTATTAATGGATGGAAGTCGGCAGTGAGAGCTCAGTGTTTCCCACTCAGAGGGATTTTGGCAGGTGATAGATCCTG